>NW_010965372.1:257721-301131 GCF_000463585.1 Tarenaya hassleriana | reverse complement strand
GGTTCCCTAGACCGCTAGACCAAAGGGCACGAATGGGACAGATGCACCCTAGAATGAGAGATAACTACTTTTTTTGGTTGTTTATCTCGAAACAACTCCATAGTTATAAACATGTTTTTTTGGGAATAGTTTGACAAAGATATATGCAATTTGTTCTGTCGTTTGAATATCTAATATTTTCTGTTGAGCTAATTAAAACATATATAAAAAAAACTATTTATATGTTCATATATATCTCTAATAAATTTCTTTTTAATAGCAAATTATAACTTTACATATTATTTTGTTTATTCGGAATAAAAGTAGGAATGAAGCATGTGGCGTGAATATGCATTACATGTGCTCTTAGATTCCCACACACTCTTTTCCTTTGGGTGAGAAAGTATACAGAAACGCTTTAAACCGTGGAAAGACATTGCAGACACAACAAAGATAGGGTTTTATGATGTTACAAAAGGAGTATGAATATATATATATATTAATAAAAAAATCATTGTCGTAATTTATGTGGGCTCCGTTTTTATTCTTTTGACTGCATAATTAGATTCTCATTCTTATAAAATATTATAATTGTTATGAGAAAAAGAACTTTTAAAAGATATCATATATTTTTTATTTGATCGCTGAAAACATCTTCAAAAGTCTTGCATGTTTTTTATTGGCCACTAGAATATCCAAACTTGGAAAGTTGAACCGGTGAAAATGGATGCAAAACGTCTATCTCCTCCCGAATTCGAACTTCAAAGAAAATAAACGTATGATCTAAATTATATAGGTGACTCCCGATCCAAAAATTAGTGTGAGTCTTGCTCTTCCGGATACCCGATTACTCAAAAAAAAATTGCGACTCGTATTATAACGGGGTGTTTTGTTTGGACGAATAAAAAAATTCATCCAAAATAAATATATGCATGTATTAGAATTTTGTATTTTGTTTACAAAAATCATAATAATAGGGCCTGTCATATCTCACGAATCATAGATTTGTTCAAGTGAACCGTCGACTTAGTCAACATCACACACAATGCATGTCTCGTTTCCATCTATTTGTCACTTTCAATTTGGTTAATCATAATTGTAATCACAACCAAATATATAATATGATTATGTTCGATTATGGTTGAAAAAGGCATTTAGACAACCGAAATTATTTACAGCATCATTAGGTAATCACTGACTATTTATTCCAAGTCACAAATATTGGTGTGGGCCAAAATTCGTTACAGATTGTATCTTCATTTGGTATTTCCCCCACACATTTTTGTTAATGGAGAAATTGAAACTAAACTCATCTTTTGCTTTTTATTCCATTTTTAGATAAATTATCTATCTCTATCTTTGTTCTATTTCCGTTTAAATATTTTTAATTAATTTTTTTCAGAAGATTTATATCAATTCAATTTAACTTCTGTTCCCCTTTATTTCTATACAAAATAATTTTAAAACCCTCTTTTTCCCCAATTTTTTATTATTGTTATATTCGATATTAATCTATTTTCATATTTTTAAATAAAAACTTTAAATAAAATTAATTTTAAAATCACATTAAATTGAAATACAATGATATAGAAGTATATATATCTCATTCGAATTAATTTGATAGTTTATATCTAAAAATAAAAAATATTATCCTATTGGCTCCTCTTCTATACATATTATTTTCCTATTCAAGCTTTTTTCTCTCTTTGTTTGTATTCGCTCGAAAGCGGTGATAACAGGAACGATCTTGGAAATGGCAAAATTTCATTTCTTTTACCTTTTGGTATTTCTTTTTTTTTTTCATCTTTTAATATTTATTAAATTTTATATTTTGAATATCTCCCATATATATATGAATGGAATTCGTCCGTTAGCCCTTGGTTATTGACAGTACTTGTGAAGCTGGAAATCATTACATTGAACCTCGGGATTTGGTTTGGTTCCAGTTATGAAGTTTCAATTTTTGTTAAAAAATCTAAAACTTTTAACAAAATTTTGATTTTTAAAGAATTTTATAAAATTTGATTCGGTTAAATTTTGAAAAATTCGATTTTATAAAAAATATACTGTTTGAGAATTTTTAATGATACAGTTAGAAAAAAAATACCGAAATTTTTGGTTCGTTTATAAGCGAACCAAAACGCCGAACCCAATTTGAACCTATACGTATACATATTATATACATATAACACATTCATATTACGATTGTTGTATTCCGTAATTTAGACCACACCCACAAGCATCGAAAGACGGACTCATTTCTCGTATTTCTTGAAATCATAACACATCGTTTTCCTTGTCCAAATTAAATAGAACGAATAATATTAAAATAGGGTAAATTCAAAAAAAAATTGATAACTTAACTAATAAATTCATACCTCATTATTTTAATTTCTGAATTTGCAATCAACGATTAATCTTTGACAATATAATTTTTAAATTTTGTCTAATTTCCTTGATTGTCAGAAAATCCGATCAAATTTCAATGTGGTTTCCTCAAATTTATCATGTAAACAACAAATTTAAAAAAAATATTTATGAAAATAAAATTAATAAAATAATAAAAATTCAATAAAAATAATTATAAAATTATAAAATAAAAAAACAAGAAACCTTACAATTTTTTACCAAAAAATACTGAATCTTTATTTTTGTCAAATGAACAATAGACTTTTTAAAAAGTTTAATATTTATTTGACAAAATCGAAAAGTTCAATATTTTTTTAGGTCCTAAAAAATTATTCATAAATACATACGTACGTAAATATAAATATATATATATATATATTTACATTATATATATATAATGACGGACCTAAAAAATAATATAAGAGGGGAGATTCATTTTATACCTATCATTTTATTGAACCAAATGATATTTTTATGGGGACATTTGATAATTTTTTTGTAATTTTATGTAAAAATGATGATATATATATATATATATATATATGCATATGCATAAATAAATATATCACACAAAAAAACAAATAATTATTTTTTGCTCCGCAAAAGAGTAACAATAAAAAAAGTAAAAAATATCAAATTCAACGAGTAAGAGCCTAAACGGTCATCAAAAGGTCCCACCTTATTTTCTCTAATTTGATGTCACGAAAATACCCCCATTGGCCATTCGCTTTGAACCTTCTGCAGTCTGCACCTTTGGTGACAGCTTGGACAAAACAGTCCAAACACAAAACTTTTTTTAAAATGTTAAAAACTAATATAATTTTCTAATAATTTCGCAATAAGAATAAAATCGTTATTCTATCTTTTTCATTTGTTAGATAATTTTGGGTTTTGTTGTGAAAAATATTGGGAGTTTCTATTTGTACGGAATTTGTTCGTACAACGGAGTTTATTTGTTATAAAATTTTGAAATATAATATGAAGTCAATAAAAATGAAAGACTTTTTTTTTAATCAAATAGAAAATTCTAAAATTCTTAATATGTAAATTAAATGCATTACGTTTTTATTCATTTATATATCCTTCATAATTACTAAACAAATAGCGACATAAAAAGAAATTAATGGAGACAGTCCATCCTTTTTCTTGTCGCATTTATCAATAATATAATATTTTACGTTAACCTACACAATCAAATTCTTAACGTTCTAATACAAGTTATAGTAAATTTTAAAGTTAATTCATAGGCAAAGGCCTCTCAACGTTAATTTACTTTTATAGTACAAGCAATAATGGCACTTCTTTTCTCCAAGAAATAAACAATAATTATCAAAAGAGGTAAATTTATAACAAATAATATACTCTTAATCTTTTTCTTTTGAGAAACATTTAAAGTGTTTATTTAAGAAAAAACCATGTTTTATAAAATAAATGTATATTAAGTACACATTATCTTATATCAATGTATATTAATCTTATTAAAAGTTGGAAATCATACTTCATACTTATCAATAAAAAAAGTTTTTTTTAAACAACTGTTCTGAATATAATTATTTTTTAGGAAAATCGACAAAAATACTATATTTTTCCATCATCCCTATTTAATACCTATACTTTTTTAATTACAAATATATAATATATAAATACATATACTTTTAAATATTAGCAATTTATCCCTACGACCAAACACCGTTAAATCTGACGTGACAAAAATGACCATCTATCTAGTCATACGCACATCAGTAATAAATAATAAATAATAATACATACACGTATGTGTATATACACACACACATATACAGATATACATACGTATATATAACCTATAGGTATTTGTATATATATACATAGTTATACACATATATATATAATTATACATATATTTATTATTATTATTTTTATTTATTTTTTAATATGTGGATGGTGAAGTAGCGTGTGGTTAGGTCATTATTTTTGTACCGTGACAGTTTTAATGACGTTTGGTTGCAGGAAAAAATTTGCTAATATTTCAAAAATATATGTATTTATATGTCAATCAACATAAATAAATATAAGATTTATTTATAATTTTAAAAATATATGTATAATGCTGACGAGAAAAAGTATATTCTTCTTTTTTTTCGATTTCCCCTTATTTTTATATTATTAGATTATTTTACAGCTTATAAATGCTATTTCCGACCAAAAATTTCGGATTTAGTTATTAATATCAACATCACTAATAATCTGATAGTTGTTATGAATTTGATATTTATTATTTTATTCTATAAATTATTACTTGTGTTTAGTTTATTAATGTGGATTACTTCGATTTTTTTTGCGTGCCCAGTGAGTGATATAAATACATCATTTATATAAGTTTTGTGTGTGAAACAAAGCAGGATATTATTCGGTAAATTAATCAAATTATTTATGTAGTTTGGATTTGTCTTTGATGAAAAGAAATTACTGTCTCTGTTAATATTTTTTTAAAATAATTTTAGGACAGTAATTATCGATCACGCGTTTTTCAAATATTGTTTTTCTAATTTCAATGTCAGTTTCTCTCAATGAAACACAGCTCATAATCATAAGTCTCTCTCTCTCTCTCCAGATTTTTCGTCTGCGGAGAAAAACCAGTGAGAAAGACAACGGTGAAGACAAGTACCAGAAGAACACTAGCGAGCAAACAAAACCCTAGCGAGCTCTCTTCCTTTTCTTCTTCAAGCTTGGTTCGGAATCCGAAAATGGAGTACGAAAAGCCTCCCACTGCTCCTGTCTTCTCCAGGAAGCACAGGAACCGTAGCCATAGCCTCAGCTTCAGCGCCAATGGCGTCTACGACGGCGTTTTCTCTTCTCCGGCGACTAAGAAACCTACTCCGGCGATCGATTACGGCGAGATTTTCCGTGGGTCGGGTCCTTCTTCGTCTTCGATTCCGTTCCTGGACCTCCCTGAGCTCAACGAGGAGAAGATTAAGATCGATGTTCGTAGCTCCAAGCTCGATTACGCTTCGGTCTTCGGTGGTTTCGTGGGTTGCGATTTCACTGTCTCTCCCGAAGAACTGATCATCAAGTCCGAGAAGAAAAGCTCCGCAGAAGCAGATAAACGGTACTTTTACTCATCCACAAGATCCTTTTTATGTTTGCCTTTCTGAAAATCGACCCAATTTTTGTCTGATCATTGAGACATTGTCCCGTTTGGGATGATCTTTCAATGGCTATTCACCATTTCTCAACTTGTGCAAGTTCAAGAGTTGATCCTTTCCATTTTTTGGGGGATGACACATTTTCTTCGACATGGGTTTACTCACACAGAATCAATGCTCAATGCCCTCGCTCTGTTCTTAGTTTGGCTCGTCAAAGCTGAGTCTTTTATTGTTGCAATGAGTTGAATCTGGTTAGGTACATAGGCTAATCTCTGGTACGACCAAGTTGAATCAATTGTCGGCTTGTTTCATAGTTTGGTATTGTTTCTCTTGGGTAGAGACTATGTTCCATGAATGATTTAACACTATTGATGTTGGAAACTGATTGTCGATGAGTTTTGCCCTATGTCCTGATGTGTAGGAATCACAAGAAAGCTGGAAAATCTTTTGTTATTCCACCTTCTACTAAGCTGAAGAATCAGATTTCCTCACCCGAAGTTGTAAGCATGAAGCAGTTCAATGTGTTATACCATCAGACGACTCCTCTGAATGAGAATGGGATAAAAGACAAAACTCAGGCTGCTCAGTTCCATGCTGTATCTGGTTATACTCAACTGGTTGAGAATCCGTGCCCATTATCGAAGATTGAAAGTAGATCCCTTGTTTCCTCGGTTGAAAAGGAGCCACACCATGGAAATCCCGTAAAAGTTGCAGACTGTAACACTGCCCAAGTTGATATTCCTTCCAGTAATGGGTCAAGAAAACGGAGTTCTAAAAACAATACCGAGTTTGAAATGATCTTTGGTAGAAATGGAAGCAGTGTTGGTGATATCTTCACCAGTAGTGAATCCAAAACTGATCTTAATGCTAAGCATCCAGATGTGATACCGCCTTCATGTTCGCTGGATAGTGACAAGAAAGCTTCTGAAAGATCAAAGGTTCCGAACTCAGGAAGTTTGGAAAGTTTTCGATCTGAAGATGTTGATTTACCATGTTCGCCTCCATACTTTGATGAGGAAACTGATGCGAATTCAGTTGCTGCTGCATCTTCTGCTGTACTGAAAAAGGCCTTAGAAGAAGCTCAGTTGAGGATAAACATGGCAAAACAAATGATGGAAAGGAAAAAGGCGGGATCTCGAAGTAGTCGTGCAAAACCGAGATCTTCTGGTGGCCTTAGAGTTGCGGATAAAGGCAACAGAAAATTCGGAAGCCATAGAGACGATGGGACGGAAAGTGTTGGTGAAGTGGTGAAGTCTTCTGAAGAACCATTTCCACTTGAGGGAGAGAGATTTTTTGATGAGTCGGTGAACTATTCTAATCAGTCATTTCCAAATTCTGGAAAGCTAAATGTTGGTGAAGCAGTGAACTCTTCGAAAGAATCATCTCCAAATGCAGGAAACCGAAATGTTGATGAATCGGTGATCTCTTCTGAACAATCATTTCTTGATAAGGGAGAGAATATTGTCGGTGAAGTGGTGAACTCTTCTGAACAGTCAACCGGATACGGGAAAGAACAAAATGTCGGTGAAGAGGTGAACTTGTCTGAACAATTAATTCTGAATGGGCGACAGAAAAATGTTGGGGAAGCGGTGAAATCTTCTGAAAAATCCTTGCCGAAATGGGGAGGGCAAAATGTTGGTGAATCGGTGAACTCATCTGAACAATCAATAATGAGATGGGGAGAGCAAAATCTCGGTGAGGCGCTGAAATCTTCTGAGCAATCAATCCCAAAAAGGGGAGAACTAAATGTTGGTGACGTGGTGAACCCTTTGGAGCAATCAATTCCGAAATGGGGAGAGCAAAATCCCGCTGAAGCGGTGAAATCTTCTGAAAAATCCTTCCCGAAATGGAGAGAGCAAAATGCCGGTGAATTGGTGAAATCTTCTGAACAATCAATCCCGAAATGGGGAGATCAAAATCTCGGTGAAGCGGCGAAATCTTCGGAGCAATCAATCCCGAAAAGGGGAGAGCAAAATATTGGTGAAATGGTGAACTCATCTGAACAATCATCCCCGAAACGGGGAGAGCAAAATGTTGGTGAAGCAGTGAATTCTTCTGAACAATCAATCCCGGAGGGAGGGGAGCAAAATGTCGCTGGATCGGTGAAATCTTCTGAACAATCCATCATCCCAAATGGAGGAGAGAATAATGTCGTTGAAGTGGTGATCTCGTCTGAAAAATCAATTCTGAACGAGGTAGAGCGAAATGATGGGGAAACGATGAAATCTTCTGAACAATCAATCCCGAATGAGGTAGGGCATATTGTCAGTGAGCTGGTGAACTCTTCGGAACAATCATTTAGAAATGCAGGGAACCGAAATGCAGGTGAAGCAGTGAACTCTTCTGAACAGTTGTTTCCTGATGAGGGAGAACAAAATATCGGTGAAGCAGCGATCTTTTCTGAAAAAATAATCTCGAATGAGGGGGAGCAAGACGTTTCTCCTGAACAATCAATTCCGAATAAGATCGAGAAAAATGTCGATAAAGTGGTAGATTCTTCAGAACGATCATTTCCAGATAAGGGAGAGCCAAATCTTGGTGAAATCCCAGATGAGGAAGAGCAAAATGTTGGTGAAGAGGAGAGCTCTTGTAAACAATCATCTCCGGAACAGGGAGAGCAGCAAGCGAAAAGAGCTCGTCGGAGGCTCTGGGAAGTCCCGGGTGGAATTCTGAAATCAACACTGCACCATATGCAGGAAGAGATGAAAGAACAAGAAGAGGAACATGCAAAAAAAGCTCGGAAGCACTGGGAATTACCTGGTGGGATATCCAGAACGAACGAGGAGATGCAGAAGGTAACCGGAAACTCATTCTATTCATTCGGGCAACTCGGTAACAAGTTAAAATGTGTCGTTGAGGCTTTCACGGGGAGCAAGGTTGCACAGACATCCGAGGCAGAGGGAGCGGAGCATGTCATGGTCCAAAATCGGGAAGGCGAGGATAAGATAGTGTACACAAACATATGTGAAAGGGAAGAGGAAGAGATTCACAGAGAAAGCCTAACTCAGAGAGATGAGAACGATGGATCTACACTGTGTAATTCCACAGAAGTGTGCTCACAGAAGGAGGAGAAAGAAACGGGACGGTGCGAGCAATCTGAAAACGGGTCTGGTTCATGTAATACCCACGAGAATTCTGACCTAATTCACGAGATTCTAGATCGGGAAGGCGAGAAGGAGAGTCTCTCCGAGCCACGGGAGATGCTTGTTGGTGATGTTGATGCTGAAACATATGAAAGGGAAGTGGGAGAGATCCACAGACCTACTCAGATAGACGAGAATGCTAAATCTATGGCATCTATCCTCGGAGAAAACGCTTTGGTATTTGGGCACAACGGGAAAGGGAACGAGAATGAGAACAAGACACCACGAAGAAGGAGAGTTTGGAAAACCTCGGAAGATGTCTACGATATGATAAAGGGTATGAAGCGATACGACAGAGCTTGGCAGCTAGAAGATGACGAGAAAGAAACGATGAAGAGATGCCTCAGAGAGCAGAGTGAAAGAGCTGACAATGACAATGATGATATTACCAGAGATGAAGAAACAGAGAGCATTTCCGAGCTACCTACTGACACGGGATTGCAAGAAAATTGGAACGTGCTTAAGCAGATGTTTAGGCAGATGTTCCAGACAGTAGACACTAAGAGAGAGGACGAAAATCGTTCCTTACTGGAATCCGAACAGAGTGAGATCGAGATTCATCAAAGGGATGAAGGAATGGATAGGAAAGGAACTGCAGGGACATCGGACGATGAAGACTCAACTTTAGCACTGCAAACGTTGTGCAGAAAAAAGGATGGTGAGATGGAAGAACAAAATAAACCATGTTTTGTCTATGAACTGATAGGAGAAGAAGAGTTGGTAGGCCCTGAAATGGCCAAGATCCTAGAAGTGGAAGATGTACCAGAAGTTTCTGAAGCAGATAGCTTGGATCTAGGAGCCGCCTCCGAACTCGAGGAGATAAAAGAGCAGGCGGATTCTCGAACTGAAATACTGAGACATGATTACCCGTGTAGTTCCGACAAGAAATCTGAGCAAAAGCCATGCAAAGAGTTAGCTGAAGAGACTAATATGGGCGGTAGTATAGATGATAACATGAGAGATCCGTCGTTTGAAAGTGCGCGAATCGGGGAGGTAGGCCTTGAGCAGAAGATATATGATCGATACCCTGAAAATACCGGTTCAACCAGTAGCATGGAGGAACATATTGAAGAAGTAGATTCCGAGTCGAATAAGAGTGGTTGGGATGTAGACGACATGCAGTTCATCGGCCAGCCCAACGAGAACGACAATTATTCAGAATCGGAAGCGAGACATTCACCAGAAACCAAACACAAACTTCGAGAAAATGCGGGAAATCCAGATCACGAGTTCCCAGAAGAGTTTAATGATAGAAACGAAATGGAAGCAGCTTCGATGCCCGGTTCTTCATCCAAAGAAGATGAAGAAAAAGTTGCAGCAGCAGATAGAAACACCGATGCTACTACCGATGATGCTTCACAGAACAAAGCAGAGCCTGCAGAGGAACATAATAATAAAATGATAGATGAAGCAAAAGGGAAAGCGAAAGAGAGAGAAAATGAGAGAATTATGGTAGAGAGAGCTATCCGTGAAGCCCGTGAAAGGGCCTTTGCCGATGCCCGAGAAAGGGCAGAAAGAGCAGCTATGGAGAAAGCAGCAAATGCAGGAACACACCGTAGAAAGACCTCTGAAATCCGAGGAGGGAGGCCAGAGAAGACATCTGTTGATGCCACCGACAAATTATCATCAGCTGAGAAGGCTTCCATGCAAGCCAAACTCCGAGCCGAGCGTGCTGCTGTGGAGAGAGCTCTCTCCGAGGCCAGAGAACGAGCCCTCGAGAAAGCATTATCTGGAAAAGCAAGAAACCAAGCTGGGAAATCATCAGCCGCTTCGGGTGAAAGACGCAATTTCTCTTTTTCTGTGAGTTTTCGCTATTCTACTCTTCCTTTTCGATTTTCTCCGTTCATTCACAGCCATTCTTTCTTGTTGACATGTGGATTCCTGAATCTGCAGGGCACAGAGAACCGGAATTCAGCGGCTCCTTCTGGTTCTTCAAACCCAAACAGTACATACCGATATGCATATATACTCGTCCTGTTTATAGATATGAGCTTTTCTTGTTCTATATTCGAGAAGTTACGCCGTAGAAAATCCCTGACTTCGTTGATCTTATTTGCCCGATGAAGGTAACGGTGAACCAGCGCAGCGGTGTAAAGCGAGATCCGAGAGACATCAGAGAACAACCGAACGTGCGGTATGTTGTTTCTTCTCCTCCTCCATATCTGCATAGTCAGTGCTATGAAAACAGCAGTAACAACTCCTCGTTTCTTTGCTCGGGTTATCATTTATTCTCAGGAAAAGGCTCTCGCCGAGAAGAAACTGCGAGATCTCATCGCCCAGAAAGAGCAAGCCGAGCGAAACGTAACCACCACTTACAATTCCTTTTGCATACTTCTCGAAAACTTTCGTTTTGATCGCAATGTTTTTCTTACTATTACCTGAAATCGGCAGAGACTGGCGGAGACTCTTGATGCGGAAGTTAAACGTTGGTCGAGTGGCAAGGAAGGAAACTTGCGGGCATTGCTCTCGACACTGCAATATGTAAATATGTCTTCACTTACTTCTATGATTCTTCACGGTTCAATGGAAGAGTGTACCGTCATTTATTGAGAATCTCGAGTCCTTTACACAGATTCTTGGACCCGAGAGCGGATGGAAACCGATCCATCTTACAGATCTCGTGTCGAGCGCCTCGGTGAGAAAAGCCTACCGAAAGGCGACGCTCTATGTTCATCCCGACAAGTTACAGCAACGCGGTGCAGCCACTCAACAGAAATACATCTGCGAGAAGGTTTTCGACCTTCTCAAGGTTCGTCTCCCGACTAACCTTCATTGAATTCCACGAAACAATCTCTTGTATCGATGGCTAACCTGGTTTTTTTCTCCAGGAGGCATGGAACAAATTCGGCGTGGAGGAGCGTTAACATTCTTGGAATCTGCTAGCGAAAACCGGCCACAGAATGAAAACGCAAATTAAACCGCATTCTTGGGCAGGGGATTGCATGCTGTAATGTAGCGATGTAGACACGATTATAATGAATCTATTTATAACAAAAGGGAAAGTTCCTGCATATTCATAGCCCATTTCTGCAATGTTCAATGTCTTCCATTCATCGGTACATAATCCGGTTATCTAACAATTCAATATAAAACGACTACCCTTCACCAGCCAATGGCATGAGAGAGATCGGGTTTAAAAGCCGAGCAGGTGAAGCATTACAGCATTCTGGGCATGCATACGGTTCTCGGCCTGAGGGAAGACGATAGAGTAAGGGGCCTCCATGACTGCATCGGTCACTTCTACTCCTCTTTCGGCGGGTAAACAATGCATGAAGTAGGCTTTCGGACCAGCCAACTTCATAAGAGCTTCGTCCACCTACAATACCGACAACGAAGTAACGAGTTTTATCAAGACATCAAACATTGTTGCAAAACTAAGCGAAAGTAGCCTTGAACAAACGTTGTTTACACTTTCCCAAACTCTATGTTTCATGTATGGTTTGTTCAATCACAAAACTGAACCTTCCGCTACTATCAGACATGATCGTCACCTCTCAGTGTTGTAACATGAGAAAAATCCAAAAAATTGAGTTCGGATAATTGGATTTGGATCTGCGATCGGGTATTATCTACAGTTACCCAAATGAAAATGATATTTTTACCTTACCTTATAGAGATATTACATACAAACCTGCTAAAATCTCTTAAAATTTTGGATTCAAATTCAGATAACCCAAAAATTTTGGGTACTCGAGCTGAATAGCTCCTAAAATATGATTTTTATTTAAATATTTAAAGATTTCTTTTTTAAAATCGAGTTCGAATACCATGGGTACCCAAAAATTATTTCGAGTACCCAATTTCCAGGTACACGGCCAAAACAGATACAAGATCGGGTAATAACTCATGAGATCTGAGATATTTGAGTTAGCGTTCTAAACCGATTCTCTCATTGGACTTAGTTATGGGAGAAGCATATGTTCTTTGACAGTAAACACATCCACTGATTAGGAACATAAAGCTCAAAACTATAACATATTCGGGGTTATGCCCATACCTGGAATCCTTGGAATGCTCTACGGCGGTATTCAGCTTCATCCTTCTGTCCCATACTGGCCCAAACGTCCGAGTATACCACATCGGCTCCTTTGACAGCTTCTTTAACATCGTTAGTGATCTCGATCTTACTCACTCCAGTTTGTTGTGCCTTTGAAACTGTTTCTTTGTCTGGTTCAAACCCTTTAGGGCAAGCACACACGAAATGGAACGGCACAACAGATGCCAATTCTAACCACGAGTGCACGATATTGTTCCCATCCCCGACATAGACAACCTGAACTTTATTGAATCGATATTAGTATATTAAAACTGCAGCCAGAACTAGGTTCAAGTCAATTGATCTAGTGATGTTATGCTTCATAGACTTTTCGATATTCAATAACATACCAGTAGATCATTTACACTTAAAGACTCGTTTTGCATTCTATTTTCTCGGTGATTTGAAATGATGATAGCAGTTGTTAATATTTTTAGGCACCAAGTGCAGTACATTTCAGAATTCTAGTATGGCCATACTAATGTTATGCTTGAGCATTTCATCATAAAGTTTTCCAACAATGCATAATCAGCCTACTTGCATATACTGAAGTCCAGAATGAGGGAAATAAATAACAGTCGGTAGCTGATTAAAGGGTTAACTAACCTTCGTCCCTTCTAGTTGACCAATGTGCTCAATAATTGTAAGGGCATCGGCCATGATTTGGCAAGGATGGTTGAAGTCCGTGAGACCATTTACAACTGGAACACTCGCATACTTGGCCAGATCGAGGATGTCCTAGAAAGAGACCAAACACAAACGACATATTTCTGCTTTCAGGGACTAAAAACCACTAATTATGTAATAAGACCCGCTGACAGAAAAACTGATGAGTGTATGACAGCGATGTTTGAAATAATAGATAAATATACTAGTCATCATTTGTAAATCTTTTACAACAGACTACAGCATAAACTTTCAAAACTCACCAGCATACCTGATGAGCAAATACACGAGCCATGATCATGTCATTGTAGCGAGACAAAACACGGGCAACATCCCGAGTTTCCTCTCGCTTACCCATCTGGATGTCATTGGGTCCTAGATATAATGCATGGCCACCAAGCAAGAAAAAGCCAGTCTCAAATGAAACCCGAGTTCTCATGGATGGCTTTGCAAAGATCATAGCCAGGGTCTTCCCTTTTAAGGGGAGATAGGTCTTCTCTCCTGATTTCAGCAGTGCTTTGACCTCTGCAGCCTTGTCCAACATCTTTATAACGGCTGCTTTGTCAAAATCATCTATGTGGAGAAAGTCTTTGAGACCTGCTTTTTCTGCAGGATGAAAATAACAAATAAGAAAGATGGAAGACATTATTGTCTCCTTGGTTCCTCAAAAGAAGCTCCAGATTTCAGACAGCAAGAAAACATTTTTAAAACAATGACAAGGTACCACAAAAGCGCAAAATGAACTCATTTCTCATGCACAATTTTCATGCTTCTAGATTGAGGCATCATGCATGTAATTATAAAAAGATGGAGACTTTTATCAATTTACAGAAAAGAAACTACAAATTTCTTTGTCAACAACTTTGCCTGCCAAAGCTGGTTAACCCACTTTGTGTTTAATAAGTGCACATTGTCACTCATAGTAATCAATCATATATGTATATATAAACAACACACCAATATGACAAAACAGTTGTCCACTTGCTTGTACAAACGTCAAAATCCCCTCAACACAATTCACCCAAAATTATCAAGACTTACTCAGAATCTCCACTAGGTACGAAAGTTGGAAAAACCTCGTGTTTTCAGTGACAATCTTCCAATCTAAAAGCGTCCGAAGATAAAAATCCCAACACATTTCTCCCAAAAACATCCAAAATTACACAGAATCTCCGCTATGCGCAAAAAAAAAAAGGAAAAAAAATTACAAAACCCTTTATGGTTGGACACCACAATCTCCAATCTGAGAGCATCCTAATCCGACCAATTCGAAAACCCTAGAGAGCTATTCTTTTTCTTTGTTCCTTAAGATGACAATACCAGCAAATGCAATCATGACCTAGGAACAAATGGACTTAAAGAGCGAGAAATCGAACACAACAAAGAGCAAATGCTGAAGCAAATATCAACCACACATGAACCAAAACCGCAACAAAAAAAATGAAACACAAGCCTTTGGCATCGGGGGGAGAAGAAGGCGAAGTGGCCGAGGAAGCTTGGCAAGGTACACGGAGGCGGAGGGAGGGGAAGCTCGGCGGAGAAGAGAGTGAGACGCCGGAAGTTCGTCGGATAGTAGTGCCGGATAATGCGGAGGAAGAAGAGGAGAGAGGCAGAGACGGTGATCGGAGGGTCGTCGTCTTAGCGTGAGAAGCCATAGCCGCCATTTGTCTCGCTGCTTTTTCGCTGTAAGTGTTTGGTGGTGACTTGGTGAGCGAGAAGGAACTCTTCCAGTGTGGTTACTTTCACTTTATAGGGGAAGGCAGAGATTTATTGGGCTGATTTTTGTGGTTTTCGGCCCATTTAAGGCCCAATAACTTTATCACCATTGTATAAAATATTTCTTTAATTTCATAAATTTCAGATTTTCTTAGATGCTTTTAAAATGATGAACATTATTAATATCCCATAAATAATTTGAAGTAAGATTACACCTCTACCTATAAAAAGATGGTCTTTTTTTCCTTCAAATTTACGAATTTGACCAAAATTACTTCGTGTGTCAAGGAATGCAGTGATTAGTGCAGCAAGCAATGGGCAAGGATGTTTTTTTTTCCTATAATAAAAAAAAAATAGGTATGGATTTCAAAAGATAAACGTAATTGGAAGTTGGAAACTTTCAGTATCCGGGACAACTGATGTTCGCCAAAAACAAAGTTGGAGACAAAAACAATACCATGACACCCAACATAGAGGTTCAATCGCTAAGGAACTGAGCAAAGTTCCTTCCCAATCTGGGTTCAAATCTTCATTTGGAAAGGGACATTTACATGGACTTCTTCAATCTTCTGAGAAATATACTAGGGTCGAAGGTTCGATGAACTTTTAAATTATCAAAAATACCAATATCATGACATACTATCAATATCCTTTGTTGTTGTTGTTGGCATTCAGATCAATGATAGAGTCGAGTATAAATTCATAGAAACGATGGTTTAATTTATATGTATAGATTCAATGGTTTATAGTTTACTGTTGCGGTTGTTTAGATAAACTTTCTAATTATTCCATTCGTACAAATTGCTCTATCTCTCTCACTAGATAAAAAAAATCCGCCATTAAAGTTAAGCTATCAAGAATTTAGCAAGATAACCCTTTTAGTTTGTTCATTTCCCTCTCTCATAACCTCCAAGATTCACTTTCTTTCCATTTTTTCTATATATCATCGCTATATTTTCATCTCTATATATGCATGTATATATTATATATATATGTTACACACGTTTACTCTTTTTTTTCAGATTTTTTCTATTTTTCTGTTTAACTTGTTTATTTTTTATATATGATTAGTAATATTTTTTCTGGTTTTACTTTGATAACGATGAATCAATCAATCAAATATGTCAATTTGTTAAATATAAGTGAACATAATCTTTCATTGGTTTGCATCAGAGTTTTCTGTACTTATCAAAACAGTCGTAACTATAATCGTTGTTGATCATTTTGACCAAGAAGTGGATGTCAAATTTGGACACAAGGTATGTTGATTTTTTTTGTTAGTTTTCACATTGTTTAGATGCATTTTTTTATATCATTGATTTATCCCTTATTGCTTAACATTTTTATATCAAGAAATATTTATATCCTTGATCAAATAAAGCCTTTTATATATATAGTTATTCACTTTAAAATGAGATTATAAATATGTTTAGAACATTATTTTATTATACCTATTATTATTGACTACATTAATTTCAGACTTTAAAATGAGATTTACAAAAATAAATTGGAAATTTTTAATAATAAACAAATATAATTGCATGATATTAGTAAAAAAGTAAGAAAATTCTCAAATATAAAAAACATATTTTTTTATAAAATATCTACATGTGGATGATATATAAAATGAATTCAAAATCACGAAAAGTTAAAAAAATATTTTCCAAAGATATATTAGTATATAAAATTAATTTTTTTTGAAATTATTATGAATGAATATAATTAGCCAATGTTATACCTTTTAATGTATTTATAATATGATCTGTGGATAATTGAATTTTAATTTTTATTTGAAAGCGACAACATATACCCTCAATGGCCTCGGCCCAAAGTCTGCAATCGGCCCAAAGTTGAAAATTTCCAAGTCCTCGAGGGGTATGGAAATAAATTAACCAATACTTCGTCTTCCCCATTTTTCTTATCCTTCGTGAGAATCCGCTCCAACACTTCCTCTTCTTCTCCACCACACACCGAGCTGCAGAAGCTAAAATGGCGGTCTCTCTCCCGAACTCATTTCTCCAAATCAATTCATCTCTTCCCTCTCTTCACATCAGAAAGGTAAGCTGGAAATTGCCCTTCGTATTCTTCTTCGATTGATACCCTAATCACTGATCTTCGCTACCCTTTTCCGTGTGAAACAGCCGAGGATTGCGGCGGTGAAGGCGAAGGCAAATGATAGGAGCAGTTCGATGAGAACTCGGGTGATTCCCGTAACGTGTCGGAAGAAGGATTTGCACCCTGAATTCTACGAGGACGCGAAGGTGTACTGCAATGGAGAACTGGTGATGACGACCGGAGGAACTAAGAAGGACTACGTCGTCGACGTATGGTCGGGAAATCATCCGTTTTACCTGGGAAGCCGATCTGCTTTACTTGCTGATGCCGACCAAGTGGAGAAGTTCAGGAAGAAATACGCGGGTCTGACGCAGATTATGCAGATTCCTGTTCTTAAGGGAGAGATCGTGTTGCCGACGAAGAAGAAAGGTGCCGGAAAAGGAAAGAAGAAGTGAGAGAAAAAAGGTACCATTTTGGAGTGTCTGTTTTTCCAGTGATTTGATGGAACCCTTGATTTGCTTCTCTGGTGACCCACAGTTGACTGGTTAGGGTGTTTGATGATTGTATGTTGTGTGTTTACGAATGCAAAGAAATGATGCTCTTCTTACATGTGTTTGGCTGCTGAGAAAGTTGTGGAAAATGGGAAGGAATGTGGAATTTGACGTGAGACATATACAGGGTCTAGACTGTAATTGTGGAAGGATTGGTGGTATGTATGAGTAGAAGGGGGATTGAAATTTTGTATCATGTCAAGTTTTGAGTGGCATGAATTTTGATGAATACAGAGGCTAGTGATCGAACCAAACACCAAACATGTCACGAAGATCCGTTGTATGTGACAGAAATCGGTTCTTTCCTCTCCATAATCTTGACTTTGAGTTCAGGTAAATGGCACAAGTAGAAAGCTGGTCGAAAGTGTGTTGCTTGTGAAGTTTTCGAGCGACATGAATTCAATGGAAAGAGCTACCGGAAACATTGTTTCTCGCCGTTTATGGATAATGCAAATCAAGGGTGGATGTGCATTTCTCATAGGTTTTAAGAATTTCACTGCACTTTTTAGGGTTTGGGACTTGTGGCATGAACTCGATGATCAGTACAAGTAATTGTAGTGTCCTTAGACTTCGACCCTTGTGTGGGATTGGACATGAGCCTGGGTTTATGCTATAAGCAAAGTCTTCTTAAGTAGATGCCGAGGCACATAACAGAACTTATTACTAGGATTTGTTTAAGAACTTATTCATAGAGTTTTTTTTTTTGTGTTGGGGGAGTGGGGGGGGGTTCTGCTTGTACGGAACCCATGACTGATTCTTGATCAGCAGCTGAAGTAGCAAAAGCACGCAAACCCAGGAAAATCGTATTATACGATACGAAATTCATACTAGTTGATGGAATTTAATGGTTTCACTTGATGGTTAAATTCAGTGAAAAGGACCAAATCATTTACTAAAGAAGAAATCGAAGCTTTTTGGAGGTTAAAGAAGAAGACTGAAGAAGAACATCTCCAAGCAATCTCCAAGTTACTTGATAATGTCTCCGGCTCTAAATTTATTCATGAATTATATCTATTCTGATGATTTCTTAATCCTAATCATAATATTTTTATTTATTTATTTATTTTGATTTTCTGAATTTTTGAACCTATTAAATTAAATCGATTCACAGGAAGATGTCGAGAGGAAAGAGGCGCAAGATAACACGGCCGAAGGAGCATCTGAGAAACAGAACAATACAAAAGGATGGTAAATATTAAATTTTATTTTAGAGTTACTAAATCCGTATCGGGATTTGAATTGAATTAGAGAATAAAAATTGGTGTTTAATTATATAAATACGGAAATTCCACAGGTGGAGACGAAGCGCCGCGGGTATTGCCGCAGAACCCCGTCCATGTCTTGCTTCTCCTCTCGCAAACTCTCGCCTCCGCCGTTACCATCTCTGCGTTTTCCATTTATCTATTATCAGATACAAATCAGGGCATTACAAAGATCGAAGTCCAAGTGTTCATACCAGTAGAAGCGATGAGGAAGACGGAGAAGCAGAGGAAGAGCAGGAGAGTGTAAGAAGAACAAGAAGGAGCCATGCTGTTTGCGGTTTGGGTTCTGCATAGCTGAAGAACTGTTTATATAGAGAAGTTAATCAATGAGTCCATATCTTGAATTCTTTGAATGGTCCACTGGAGTTTTGAATGGGGACATGAGTGAGCTTAGAACTGTGTGAATGTAAAGAAAAAACCATGCGTGCCATTTATGGAAACCTTATCCAGAAGGCGATAGAAGTTTGACTCGGGATTTTGTGAGTAAGTTTCTAATTGTGTCACCATAGAATTGTGACTAGTGAATTGTTCGGACATGTGTGTACACACACACACATCAAAGCCGCCATAATAACCGCGAGTGTGAAACCGAGCCGTCCGACCAAGAATTTAGGTTTTGTCTTTTTTGGTCGAATATGATTTTGTATTGAACAAAAAAAAGATGGGTTTTACAACTCAATAGATATACGAACAAAATATATAAAAAAATGGGGATTCTATGAGTAAAAGTGGGCAAAAATAAATCTGTGAATAATGCAAACCACAACATATGACGTTTCACCCATCCAAGTTAGGTGGTCTATTGATGAGAGAACATGCAAAACATGTTCTCACCCGTTTAAATCCAAATGTGGAAAGGGTTACCTGGACTTCTCCGATCATCTGGGAGATGTAATCGGATCAAAGATTCGGTGAAGTTTCGGATTATAAAAAAAAACATACGACGTTTCCTGCGTGTTTCCGTACCAGTCCTCGAGCAACCAATGGATCGAAGTGGGGGTTTTCAGCTCGGCTGCCGACAGAAGGGTTTGCATCCTGCGGTCGAGTTTGGATCATTCTCGACCTGTGTCGGAAGGTCCTGTCGTTTGGTTCTTTCCAGATTATGTCTGTCCACAGGATGAGATTGGAGATCACCTCTGATGGGCTTACTGATCTGCTACACCATCTCAGACTATATTCGAATTTTTATTCTCAATACGATCTACGCAGTGTTATTCCTTTTTATTGATTATATTATTATAACATTTATTAATATAAATTTAATAAAAAATAATTATATATAATATTTATTAGATTTAAAAAAATATATGTGTAAAATTAAATTATTATAAATTTTAAAATTCTATATTTATTTAAATTATTTTTACAGATTCATGTATTATGAAATGATTTCTCTTGTAAATAAAAAATTTTAATCCACTGATTCCAAAAATTATTATATATTATTATTCAGTGTAATTTGATTTTATGTCTCCAAAATATTATCACATGCTATATAACCAGTCCTTGGAACCATTCGCCACTGATTTGGCAGTATTCATCTCTCACAATTTTGTTTCCATGATTATCTTCTCCGCCCCTTCGACACGAATCGTCCATTACAAGACAAAAAATTTCCACGTATCTCTTTCTCATAATGTTTTGATTCTGTAATTTTATTATCTATCAAAAATCTTCCTGCCGTTAAAAAACACTCAATTGACGAAATATTACATAGAATAAATATTTTTTCACATTATATAATTAAATTCCATTAACAAACATATGATTTTGAATAATTTAATCAAATCCGCCATTTAATTCTGTGGGCTGCTGGATTTATCCAGAACCATAAAGTTGGATTGGATTGATTTTGTATCGTCTTTCAAAAAATAATAAAGACAAGTCGGACCGACCTCGTGAAATTATTATTTAATTGACTTTAGATAAGGACGAGAGGACTATATATATATATAGGTGATGTATATCATTCCGCTAACATAGTATTCATAAAAATCAAGGAAATGGGTTCTCTAATGGCAGGATGGGATTCCCCGGTAGATGATCCTAAGACAGGTAATTTATTTACTTATTTACTATGTACAAGATTACAAATTTGAAAAATTATCGTATTATACGATACGAAATTCATACTAGTTGATGGAATTTAATGGTTTCACTTGATGGTTAAATTCAGTGAAAAGGACCAAATCATTTACTAAAGAAGAAATCGAAGCTTTTTGGAGGTTAAAGAAGAAGACTGAAGAAGAACATCTCCAAGCAATCTCCAAGTTACTTGATAATGTCTCCGGCTCTAAATTTATTCATGAATTATATCTATTCTGATGATTTCTTAATCCTAATCATAATATTTTTATTTATTTATTTATTTTGATTTTCTGAATTTTTGAACCTATTAAATTAAATCGATTCACAGGAAGATGTCGAGAGGAAAGAGGCGCAAGATAACACGGCCGAAGGAGCATCTGAGAAACAGAACAATACAAAAGGATGGTAAATATTAAATTTTATTTTAGAGTTACTAAATCCGTATCGGGATTTGAATTGAATTAGAGAATAAAAATTGGTGTTTAATTATATAAATACGGAAATTCCACAGGTGGAGACGAAGCAGCTGGGCGTTTTTGAACGAGCCAAGGGAGGCCGAGGGACGACCGAACAACTACGTTCCTCAGTTCGACGTTGCCCACGTGGGAAAATCGCACGATGTCGATAATAACAGCGCGATTAGCGCCTAATCTCGGGGATTATTCGCCTCTAATCACTTAGTTTTGGTCCAACGGTGGCAAATGGTTTGTGTTTACCAAACTTGTATGCGTTATTTTATGTGGGATGGGCAGTTTCGGGGATGTGTTTCAGTTTTTTTTTGGTAAGAAATGGACATTAGAGAGCTGAAGTTATTTGATTTTACCTCCCTCTGTAATTGTGTATGTGTATGTATATATATATATATATGTTTGTTTTTGTATATATTATCACTGGTTTTTGGAGAAAAATGGGAAGTCAAAACGAAAGAAAGAAAGAAATTGAGATTTTATGCTATATTTTTTTTTTTATAACGGTGGGAATCCGCCATAGGTCTTTCGGGTTGGATTTCGGCTGATCCAGTTCTAAGATTGGATAGTCGGTATGTCGACAGTAAACTTTTCGATCCTGCATCTGCGGTAGTCAGTAAATCAGATTAATCAGCCGAAATTGACAGGTTTAAGGGGGAGTTCAGCATGATGGATTTCGAACTCACAACCTTGTGGATTAGGGATGACCATTTCGAGTTTCGGTTCGGTTTTCGATTCGGTTATTTCGGGTTCGATTATTTCGATTATAAAAAAATCATATCCAAACGGTTATATAGATTTAATCGGTTCGGTTCCGTTCGGTTTCGGTTCGGTTCGGTTTTTGTATAATAAAATTATAACCAAACGGTTATATTTTTCAGTTTATTCGGTTCGGTTTTAGATCGGTTCGGTTATGATATATTTTGAAAAAAAAATTATTAATCCTACATAAACTTTAAAATATCTATTCAAATAAATGCACAAAATGATTAATCATGTAATAAAATTATAAAAAAAAAAATCTAAAAACTTCAATAATTAGAATAAAAGTTAAAAACATTACATTTTATGGTTTATTAGAGAAATATATAAGGTTAAAAGTGGAATATAAAAAAATAATATTAATAATAATGAGGGTAAAAATTAAAATATTTAAAAAATTCAATAACCGTTCGGTTAACTGCGGTTATTCGGTTATTAACCGAATTTCGGTTCGGAACTTTTTGCATAATAAAATTATAACC
Source organism: Tarenaya hassleriana (assembly GCF_000463585.1). Lineage (NCBI taxonomy): Eukaryota > Viridiplantae > Streptophyta > Magnoliopsida > Brassicales > Cleomaceae > Tarenaya > Tarenaya hassleriana. The sequence goes on along the minus strand of NW_010965372.1, from coordinate 278,390 downwards.
AAATGGTTAAATTTTTCGGTTTATTCGGTTCGGTTTTAGATCGGTTCGGTTTCGATTATGATATATTTTTAAAAAAAAAGAATATTAATCCTATACAAACTTCAAAATATCTATCCATATAAATCTACAAAATGATTAATCCTCCAAAAAAATTACAAAACTTCAATAACTAGGATAAAAGTTAAAAACATTAAATTTTATAGTTTATTAGGTGAAATACATAAGGGTAAAACTGAACTATAAAAATAACACTAATAATAATGAAGGTAAAAGTTAAAACATTAAAAAAATCTAATAACTGTTCGGTTAACTGTTCGGTTAACCGTAGTTATTCGGTTATTAACCGAACCGAACCGAATACGAACGGTTATTTAACTTCCTCAACCGCTTGGTTATTAAGTAAATAACCGCTCCGCTCTTATTCGGTTCGGTTCGGTTATTCGGTTAATAACCTAAATGGTCACCTCTATTGGATATTTCTAATCTCATTTAATTCAAATTTCACTTGATATTCCAATTTAAATCAAACCCATTGTTCTTAGAATCATAATTTTTTTATTGTGTTTCACAAATATAGTCCGAATGATCCATAACGTAGATAATAATAATAATAATAAGATGAAAAAATAGAAAAATATCGGCGGTTAAATATTATGGTGATGGGATCGATAATGGGGAGAGCTAGTGAAAGAGAGAACAATAAAAGAGAGGAAAAAAGAGAAAATTAAAAGAAGAAAAAAAAAGAGAAAGATAAAAAGAAATTGAAAAAAAAAGAAGACAAATAATAGTAGAGAGAAAGAGAAAAAAATTAAAAATTTACAATTCAATTTTTTTTATTTTTTTGATCTTTTAAATTTGTTTTAAACATTTATTTGGTGTTAAAAAATGTTTACGAAAATAACAATGTTTTACTAAATTTTTAATTTAATCAACTAATCTTTAATTAATTTTCTTAAAAGAAATCCAAACGTTATATTTTATGTATTGTAAAAATCTTTACAAAAAAAAATACAAATAATGTTTATTTTTCCGCAATAAATAAATAATTGTAAATAATTCAATTTGCACCGTATACTTATTTTTTTTTTTTTAATATTTTAACTAGATAACAAAATGTCATAACCCATATATAAAGATGTCATGGCATACTAGGACCAATGCTATTGAACAAAATATATTTTGGATTCAATATAATTGATTTATATTTTGAATTTAATTAAATTTATATCAACATGACAAACCATCACAAGACAAGATTAGAAATAATATTACAATCACGTAATTCAGAACTAATTAATGAGTTCTACTTTTACATGTTTGTTCCTTTCATTTTGCACATCATCCATTTTCTAATTTTGCATGTTTTTATGGCATTGCACCTTTACATTACATATATACACATGCGTAGATCTAATTAACAGATGAGCAAAAAGAAAAAAGAAAAATTCCAATAAAATAAAATCCATGGGATGGGGACATGTTTGGGTCGAAGAGGGGCTATTGTTATTTCAAGTTCTTCAAGCAAGAGGTAGTTTTCGTTTTCTATAGTGATAGTCCACTTCTCGATGGTTGGGTCTTTGTCCACCACTTCCCACCTCCAACAACCATACACCAAAAAAAATTTCAAAACAAATTTATTGGTCATGTTTAGGGTTTAGGGTATAAATTGGTATTGGAACGATACGGTTTAATTCCAAAATTTATTGGTCATTAGTTCAATATTTGCGAAGGGTACGGTCATGTTCAGTTTTAGGGTTTTAATTACGAGTTTGAATGTAATTCAGTAGATTTGATTATAATCCCTTAAATGCAGTAAAGCCATCTATATATATATATATATATATATATATATTGGATTTTTATTCAAACGACTTTTATTAGGGTTTTATAGAAAATGTTTATTTATTTATTTAATTTTTTGATAATCTGGAAATTCATCGAGTTTTTGGTCCAACTACATCTACCGAAAGATTCTCTCATAGAAGGTTAAATATAACAAAAGAAATAATTCACATACCATTATTGAAAAGAGTTTTGTTTCATCCCTCAACAATAAAGTCACCCAATCTTGAGTACAGAAAATGTTTATTATTATTAGTTTTATGTAATAAATAACAAACGGGAATCATATATATACCAACCTGTAAGTGGTGACAAATCTGTGGAGAAACACAAAGATCATTGCTTTGGCCATGGTATGTCCAAGGCATGTTCTTCCTCCCATCCCAAATGCCAAGAAGCTGTTTGATTTTGCATCCTCTTCCTATTCAAAAACATTTATAATCAGCACAACACTTGTATATATATATATATATATATATTGCCCAAACATATTTTCTCTGGACTTACATCAAACCTTGAAGGGTTGAATATGTGAGGGTCATTGTACACATTAGGATCAAGATGAATTGATCTTGCATCAATGTTTATATTCCACCCTTTCTTAATCATGTATCCTTTACCAACGAAAAACAGTTTGTTAAAAACAAAAGGACAGCCATTTGCAAAAGGTCTCATAAAACAAATTCTGTAAAAATATTATATAAATATATCATTTGGGAAAATGTAAGCAAACCTTCTATCTCACAGTCTTGCAGTGCTAATCTTGGGAACCAAGGCACTACCGAAGCCATTCTTAATGATTCCTTTGCCATCTGTTTCCATAAATTAATATAAAATAAAATATTAACCTAATTTTATTAGCTCAACCGCTAAAATGGAAATACAAAACGTTTACTTCCTCTCGAGTTTGAATCTCAAGTTTGAAAGGGAGATCGCACATAACTTGTTATCGATCCCGAGATTAGAAATATTAATTGGGTATAAGTTTAATTAGCGTATTTTTATAATTACCTTTGAAGCATATGACATCTTACTAAGATCTTCTACACTAAGAAATGGTTTATCTGATGATTTCTTGGAAATTTGAAGTTGTTCCTCCTGTTAATAACCCATTTAATTTCCAAAAATAAATTCAGTATTTGTTTCCAATGAGATTAAAGAGAAAAAAAATAAAACAAAAAAGGAATTATTTTCCTTACGGTAAGAATATCCAAAACCTTCTGATTCTCTCCGAGGTACTTCACCATCCATGTTAGGGCACTTGCTGTAGTGTCTTGCCCTGTATTTCCTTTTTTCTATCATTAGTCGATTGATTAAATAAAAAACATGGTGAAAATTATGAAACAAAAAAAATATATAAAAATTAACGGCTATAATTTTTTTATAAAATTGAAAAATTTGGGAAAACAGTTGAAATCAGAAATTTACACCCTTATTCTTTTTTTTTTAATAATAAATTTACACCCTTATTCTTACATAAAACTAGTGAACTAATTTGGTCATTTTCAATCTATGTATTTGAACAGTATTATTTTCTGGTGCCAAAACATTTGACTGGTGCCAAAATCTCATTAGTCACTCTTTGGAATTTTTGAGATTCCAATTAGGGATGTCAATTTAGGTCCGATACTCGAAGTTCGGTCTGAACCCATTCAAAAAATGTCAGACTCCGGATCTAATTTTTTTGTCTGAAAAAATCGAACTTTAGGGTCGGACTCAATTCATGCATCCTGATTCGGACCGACCCGAAATCCTGAATTTTTTTTTGAAAAAAATAATTATAAAAAAGAAAAACAATAAAATTACAAAAGAATTAAGTGGGTCGGTCCGATCCGGATAGACCTAATCCGAATCTGAAACTTATAGGGTCGGACTTCGGATTTGGTTCTATAGACCCGAAAAAAGTAGGTCGATCCGAGTCCGAAACCCTCGAATTAAGTGTGGGCTTGGGCCTGATTGGGATGGGTCGGTCCGATTGACACCACTAATATTCCAACTTTGTCCCTAAAACTCAAATTCAGAAATTCGAACAGATAAAAATGGTAATCAAACCTGCAATAATCATGGTCAAGATGTTGTCCTTAATCTCTGCCTCAGACAACCGAGTGGCCTGACCAGAATTATTAGTGAGAAGATGTTGCAGAAAATCCTCGTGATGGTGACTTCCACTTCTCCTTTCCCTAATTATCCTCTCCAACACCTTCATCACTCTCCCTCTTGCCTGCTTAATTTAACATCTTTCTATTATTATTAGAAACAAATCAAATATAAAGGAATAAAATTGTTTAATTTCCAAACAAATATATAATTTTTAATATAAATACATCGAAGAATATGTTACCTTTTAAAATAAAACCACATTTATACCAAATAACACCATGAAATAAAACCACATGTATCATCAAGAATCGATCATCTACCTAAAAAAAAAAAGGAGTAAAAGTAAAAGTTTTTTCCGAGTTGTACTTTTTGGGAAAAAACATAAGTCTTGTTGTATCCCGAAAGTACTTTTCATTTAACCGAAGCAACTTTGTATAGGGTTAAATATAGTCTTTAGAGAGCATTTAAGCCATGCCCCGAGATTTTTCACAACTTCGTGTTCATCTGTATGTGTTAGTCGATTTTTTCCTTCTCCGAAGCTATTTTTTCACTCATCATTCATAACAATCAAAGAGTATATTTTTAACAAGATGACTTCGGAGGCTTCAAATACATACAATGTTATGAACCAAGTGTTTGTGAAGCTCAATCATTTTGATGGAACAAAGTTTAATCGGTGGATGATTAAATTGTTCTTCTTTCTCATTGTTCTTCAGGTTGCATACATCTTGGATCCTGACACCAAATCCGTGGAGGAACCCACCTCGGATGCCTCTTCTAATGATATCACAAAGATAGTTGAATCAAAGAAGAAATGGCAAGCTGATGAGTTCACATATCGAGGACATATCCTCAACACCATCTCTGATAAGTTGTATGATCTTTACATGTTGATCAACTCCTGGTGGAGATTCGAAAAGTTTTGGAGAAGAAATATAATAACGAGAGACAAGGTACCGATAAATTTCTCGTGTGAAAATATTTTGAACTCAAATTTCTCGATTCTCAACCCCTCATTAATCATGTTCTTGAACTACAAGTTCTTGTGCAAAGATTTAGTGACTATAAAGTTGTGATTCTCGAGACGTTACATGCGGGAGCCATTATCTCCAAATTGCATTCTACTTAGAATGATTATCGGAAGAAGCTTCAACACATGATCGAGAATTTTACAGTGGAAAAGCTTTTACGACATCTTCGTATCGAGAAAGAGTCTCGTAAACGAGATGTTATGAATTTTTTCCAAAATTCAATGTGAACTATGTAGAATAAAAAAAATAGAAAGACAAGAGAAAAACTTGGTCTCAAACCGATGATAATCAAGAAAGTAAGAAAATGAAGCATTCGTGTTGTTCTTGATCCTTTTAACCAGTTATAAGGCGATATACGTTAGATCTGAGGGCGAGAGACCAATGGAGTAAATGGCGAGAGAGTGAGAGAATGGTATGATCAAATTAGGTTTTAGTTCATCTGAATTACCAATTCGTCTCACCCCGGTTTATGCTTATTTATTAATTTTACCGAAATTCGGGGTGTTACAAAATCTCATCTAGCGGTTCATTCTTAGATCCTCAGACCTGAGATGTCTAGAGTATCTAACATAAGGAATAACATGTCTTGACTGCGTCAAACGTCGTCTTTAACCGAATGATCGACGTTGATCAGATACGTTTAAGAGTTATGTGGAAATAATTGACAGTCAAGACATGATTTATCACCTCCATAATAGAGGAGATATCGATGGACCCCTCGTAGAAATCAGATTGTGAAAATGTGTGATCGTTCTATGATGAATCGTTCATCAATTCTGTCAGTCGATTTGTCAGACGAGAAATAGGTTGAACTTGAAAGGTGATTGACTTCATACTCTTGTTTAACATATGATATCGCGAGACAAAGGATCAGAACTCGCATTGTTACTGCCTTCCTTAGATCACCTATAACACAATTCAACATGGGTGGTCATGACGTATTGTTAGAGGCTAATCATGATTTGTCGTTCAGGAATAGTTCCCAAAGTCACTACTATTGCGAATGGATCTATAGGGTCACACACCACTAGGGATGAAATTATATGTGAAAAATCGAAAGATGGTACTGGAGTTATTGAAACTGGTTGTCAGATTAACTTGTTGCGTGTCAGAATGTGTTCTCAGGAGTTTGGATCGGACCAGACCAAGCAGAGCCCAAACCAGACCAAGAATCATGTAAGAGATGAACAAAAAAAGATCAAGACAAGTTTAGTCCGGACCGAATAAGATCTAATCCAGACCGAAGTTCAGTCCGTGTCAATCTATCCACGTCAGTCCCGATGGACTATAATGGTCCAGTCCGGGCCAGACCGCAGGATCGAACCGACCAAGGTTTCGATCTGCCAGAATCAGATGAGTCAGTCCAGGCTGGCAGACCAAACATGCAGTCCACTCAGAACGCGTGAGCTGTTACCAATTTCTGGTCTGCCCGGACTAAGTTTCGGAAAAATTTTCAATTTTCGGTTTTAGGGTTATATATGAATAAGTTTGGAAAAAGTCGTCCAAACACAACTTTTCATTCCAGAACTCGTAGGGATATTTAAAAACCCAAAGAAGTCGTTTTCTTAGTGTTCTAGCTCTTGGGATTCGATCATGAGTCTCTGAAACACTAAACTCTTCACATATCATAGCAGATCAGTTTCAAAGACTTGGAAGCTTCTCATCGGTGTCGATACGTGTAGATGAACTGTACCTTCAACTCTAGGTGATTGAGATAGGTCCCGGATCGATTGTTATTTCAAGTTCTTCAAGCAAGAGGTAGTTTTCGTTTTCTATAGTGATATACACGTTCTTCGGGTTTTGCATGTTGGTTTTCCCTTTAGATTTTTTTTTCTTCCATTGCATGAAACGTAAGAACCAACCCTAGCTCATTTTGATGAACTCGCATGTTATGAACCCGTAGTGAAACCCAACAGTAGAATCAAACACACTGTTTGATCTGAATTCGTAAATCATTGAGCATTGTTTATTTTTATTTTGTGTGAGTTGTTGTTTATCCGGATTCGGAAATTGAGTTAAGTTCGGTAGTGCGAGAAATTGAGAGATTTCGTTAAATGTTGATAGCAAGTTACAACAAATATTTTAAAAGTTACAATGACAATCACATATATTTCAATATCGTCTTTATTTATATAAATCTAGTAATATTTTGAAATTTTGTCTATTTATATAATATTTTTAAATAATTGGTATATTATTTATGCGGAATTTTAACAAATTTACGAGATTTTACACATTAATATCCATTAATTTATTCAAAATCAATTCTAAAATCATATTCTCTCATAGAAGGTTAAATATAACAAAAGAAATAATTCACATACCATTATTGATTGAATTAAAAATTGTACATTAAATTACCTTGATGCCCCTGTTGAATCTAGTCCAAGGTAGCTTGAGTGGAAAAGCCAGCATAGCTTCACAAACAAGAGCCACATCATGTTGCAACAGACTCATATGTTCTTCATCTTCCAAACTCACTAGCATCTTGCACATTGCTTTGAATGTCAACTACATGGGATCATCAAAATCATCATATTGTTGGATTTTTTAAAAGAAAAAAATAAAAAGATTTTGAATGAAAAGTAATGTTTTTGCAAAAAATACTTATTTATTTTGAATTTTGAATAATACAAGAAAACACTGAAAAAGTGATTCAAATTGTGACGCAAATTTTTAATTTAATTTTGAACAATGTAAAAAAAAATTGATATACTATTGGTGCATAGAAATATTTATAATTTAATATATAGTATTCTAGGTGAATAGTCGTTAATATGTTTTTTTGGTTAGAATATGTTATTTTTTTTGGATACATTGGAAACCCCGACTGCTATCCTTTGGGTGTGTTGATCAAGTAAACTCAAGCCCACACGCACGAACCAGTAACACACGCATGAGAGGTAAATCAGTTGATATACTATTGGTGCATAGAAATATTTATAATTTAATATATAGTATTCTAGGTGAATAGTCGTTAATATGCTATTTATAATAATTAAGTGTTGATTCTAAAAAAGTTATATCTAAATCCCTTATATCTTTTTTATATATATAATTGGTGATGTCGGGTGGAGTTCGAACCGTGGACGTGGGAAAACACTTTGTACTTCTACGCTACTGCACCGCCACTTTATCTAAATCCCTTTTATCTTGGAATGACCTGATTAACATTTAGGTATGGAATGGATGGAGTTTTTATTTTGAGTTTTTGCATTTGTTTTTTTGTTTTTAGATTTTAGTTTTTGGTTTTGGTTTTGGTTTTTGGTTTTCATAGATTTGTAAATCCAAAAAAAGATAGCTTTTGGTTTTTAGTTCTATTTTTTCTATAAAGTAGTTTTGCAAAAACTAAATTTAAAAAACTTAATTGTCAATTTTTTGAGTTTTTAGAATCTAAAAACTCTAAAAGCTATCTCAATTCAAGAACTTAATTAAATTGTTTGCATCGGATTTGATCGAAATTTAAAACGTGATTACAAACACGTAAAGTTTTTTCATGGAACGTATATATCCATGCAGATTCACTTCACTGAAAAATAACCGTCATCGATGGTATATATTTGTTTGAAAAATAAGTTAGCGTATTTTATATTTATGCAAGATGATGAACTTCTCAAATGGGCTTTCTGATCTGGGCGCCCAGACCCAAAATACGAGCCCAAATTGTAGATGCTCAAAACGCTGCGTTTCAACGTTACCTTTAGCAACTCTGTGAGGAGGACCACTGTACGACGGTGCTCCCATCCTCTAAGACTGTCGATGACAATCTCATCAAAGCTTCTGATCATAAGAGCCGTTGATTTGGTAGAGAACAGGTTGATCAGACGGCTACGGAGAATCTTATGATGATGATGAGGAGCACAAAGGAGGCTCTGATCGCCGACCAACTCAGCAATTGATTTAATGTACCGTTTCGTGAACCTGTTCGACTCGTTGTTCAGAACCGCCCGAGCCGACTCGGTCGTGGATACAAACACGTGCGTCTCTCCGAATAAATTTGTCCTGAAGCAATATCCGTACCTATAATCAAACCATTAATTATATTCATAAAGTATCATATAATAAAACAAAAGCGTGTCCAATAATATGCAGAGAAAAATGTCAATAACAAAAATATACTGTGTTTGTTTACTTGAGATGTCGTGTTCGGACGAACTCGTAGAAACCTTTGCCGCTGTTGGCGGAGAACATGAACTGAAGTGTCTCTCCGATCACCGGGAAACCGTCGCTTCCCGGAGGAATCTCAGCCGTCGATTTTGATCGGCCTTCGCTTCGGATTTGGAATATCTTTCGAAGGGTTATGATCAGAATGCAAACGAGAAGAAACTTGCAGAGGCAAAGGCAAAGATGAAGAAGATGCAAAAGGCTGATCATTTTTTAAACCTTTTTCTTTGCAAAAATAATTTTCAAATAGGGTCAAAGTGAACGCTTTTATACAAGATATTCTACCGTTTAAATAATATTCTTTTATAATATCAATATTTTTTTTATACGTTTTAAGTGAGTGGGCTTCGATCCATTTTCCACGTCATGATTTTCTTTTAGACTAAAGAATCAAATGAATACAAACACTGTATTGCTTTTCTGCCTATAATGAACTATTTATTTTGTCCGGATTGGTTGATGTAATGTAATTACAAATTCTTCCATAATAAATTCAAATTTACGGCAAAATAAATTTGGTCTAACTAGCAATCCATGCTCTTAAAAAATGTTAATTAACCACTAAATTTTTATATTATGATCGGAAAAGGAAATTTATATTAAATTCGTGTTTCATGGAGTTTTTCTATAAGAATAGATATATCTTTATAAAATTTATTGATATAACTGTTATAAAAAATGATATCGAATTTTTGTTTAAGATAGAAAAAAATATTAGCAAAATTAAATTATTGTAAAATTATCATTAATCATTATATTATTTATATAAAGATCTTAAGCCACGAAATAACATGTATATGGTTGGGTTTCTTATTATTGGGTTTTTTCGATCTATAAAAAAATTAGTTATAAAGTGATAATAAAAAATTTCAAAAACTTACATATTTTTGAAATAACTGAAATATTAATTTTGAACTTTTCAAACCTCCAAAATAAATATGAATTCTTTGAGTTGACAAAAAAATATTAAATTTTTAATTTTTTGATAAAAAAATTATCGATGTTAAACAATATTAAATTGAGACACGGTAGATCTGACGTGATTTTGACTTTTTAAGAGGTCATCCACTAAGTCATATATGAAATTAATAAAAAATTAAAAATAATTACAATTAAAAAAAAAATTTATAAATAAAAAAATTACAATATATAATACATAACGATATACACATATATATATATACATATACATAAATGTCGAAGTGTAAATCCAATTTTTCTGAACTACACATTTAAACTGGCAAATATGGGATGTATTTTTCAAGCTACCCGTACAAGTGTAGTGTGTGGTGTGGGGCTAATGCCCTACATGATTAAAATGGTTCCACTTGCTGAGCCGAGCGGCAAGTGGGTACGTACCGACAATCCTCACTTTCAGACACTCCCACGTCACGTTCCTCTTCGATGGTCTTGTATTGGCTCCACCTTTGGAGACTCTTCGTATACATTTCTATTCATTGAATCATATATTTTTTAGTAAAATTAATAATAATTATAACAATAATATCAACTACCAATACTTTGCTTTTCTGTGCAACAAAAAATCTTTAAAAAAGAAAAAATTGTCGTCTAGGTGGGTCTCCCACCTCGGATTGTTTCGGATTCGATGTTTCTCATATTTTACCAAAAAAAAAAAAATGTTTCTCATAGCGAGCAAGAATAAACATAAATTGAAAGATATCTTATTTAAGGATAAATTAAAAAAATATATATATCAAAATTTGAGATAAATATTTTATTAATATTGAACTTTTGGAACTTCCAAAATAAATATAAATTCACCCAACTTTTAAATTTTAAATAAAAACCTGATCGGAATTAAAAAAAGTTAATAGACGTGTATAATTAAATAGAATAAAAATAATTATAAATACATTTCTAATAATAATAATAATAAATAATATAAAAATAAAAAATACAATATATACTAAATATAAAAATAAGTAGAATAAGAAAGTCAACAACACGTCAAATCGCCTATAGTTATAAGCTCGTTTTTTTCTGCATATATAACCAAGTTTGAAACCCGGCCTATAAGTTTCGCGTTCGGATTGTATCGGTCCGGCCCATTAAATTTTTTTATAATTTTATATTTTCTTTTTATTTACAATTATTTTTTTAAAAAAAAAATCAGGTTTTCGGGGTGGTCTGAAGTCCGAATTGAGTCTATCCAATTGGGATGATCCAATATCCCAATTTTTTTCAGGTAAAAAAACTTAGGTCCGAAGCGCGACATTTTTTGGAAGGGTCGGGTCGGTTTTCAGGGTCTCAGGTCGAACTTCGGACCTCGGACCTCGGACCTAAAACCAAACATTGTTTTCGAATAAGTTACATAGTTGATGTTCTTGTAATCAAAATTAATAGTTATGAATTTTTATAATTAAATTTAAAATATATGATCTTTTGTATAGGTAAAATAGTTGATAATTTTCTAGTTTATTTATATGATCAACTCAACGATGTGATACATATAAATATGATGCAAAGATAAAAAAAAAGTTTTTATCATGATTTGGATTTTTCTCTCCAATAAAAGTATTTATTTAACTTAATATCTTTATGACATGATATAAGTCTATGGAAAAGAACAGTACATTTGAAACCTTCAACCAAAGGATACATCTTAAAGCCATGTAATCGGCCCATAACAAATAATTATTATAAAATTCAAATATTCGCAATTTATTATTGTTTGTTTTTTCAATTTAACGATATATAGCAATTAAGCCTTTCTAACAAGTGAGAGAGTTATGTTGCAGAATCTTGCCGTCCTCTTGTAGATGTAGTCTCCAACGATGCCTCCGAACCTCTGAAACAATTCGTCCATCACATTGCCACCGAAATGAGATTGTAACATCGATTCAACGACAGCCCGTACGGTATTAGCCACCCGTCGCCCGCTGGAAAACGCTTCGGATTCGGATTTGTTCTTGTAACTCTTTTCAACGACAAAACCTTCCCAGTCGATCTCCATTGTCTCAAGACGATCTATCGCGAACGACCCTTCTGTCTCTACCTCCATTTTCACCTCTTCAGACCACGGAGCGTAGTAAGGAGCGTTGAAAGTATCGATCTTTTCCTCTTCGATGATACCCTGCGGGATGAGACGACATTGGAAAGATTCACTAAGAGGGTTCGAAGTGATAAAGAATCGGGTTTAGTACGTAATATTTAAATTATCTCGTAGACTGCTCTCTATAAATATCAAAGATGATTATAATCTTCTAGGATACTTTCAAGGATTTCTACCTCTTTGGCCATATCCATAAGGGCTTGTGCCATGAGTTCCCAACCACTCTCTTCGGCTGTCGGATCGGAAGTGTTTCTTCCCATGAATGACAACACCATTCGGCCTCCCGGGACTAACTCTTCCGAACGCGATCGAAGAAACTCAAAGAAGTCATTGTGGAATTGAAAAGCATATGCCTTCAATACACTTTGAGGGCTTGTCTTCGATATGTAAAGCTTCCCCTTGTTTGTTATAGCCTCCGTACCATTCTTGTTCCCTAGATCGGTCGGAACCTGAAAAAACATTTGAAAAAGATTACATCATATTATATACACCCGATTACCCATGACTTGCATTCGGTCCCGAGATTAGTTTGGATCTCGACGCAGGATACCCGGTTACCCAAAAAATAAATGGGATCTTAAGTTAAAATAAATGTCGAGTAGGGTTATAAAATGTTGCGGTCCAACAATTCCATATTTTTTTTGGGATACAAGTATACGCGTTATATTATTCACATGCATGTAATATGAGCAAAAATGTCAAGCCTGTTTTGTTTTGCTACACAAAAATGGACTATATAATGTACCAAAATAACGTGGAATACGAACCACAAGTCTCTCGTTTATTTGCTTTTTTTGGAACAAGAAAGATTCTCTCGAACAAATGATCACTCAAAAGATAGAACAACATGATTTTGGCAACTTATCGATGTCTTTTTGTCTTAAAATGCCTTCATTTTTCAACATATACACGACAAACTATGCATGCATATATACTAAACGAATCTGTCTCTATGGAGAATATAATAAAAATTCATTTATGCGAAGATATATCGTTTTAATATATAAGACCGACATAGCATATATACCACACGATTTATTTATCATGAAATGCCGAGATTCAAACGTGTTTATTGTTTAGGTTTGAATAAAACGGTATCTATAACCACATTATGAAATAAATGTCAAACAGGGTTATAAGGTAAGATCGAACAAAAGCTCTAATATCCCACATTATGAAACGGAAAACAACATCTTACTCAATCACATGTAGAAATTAAATACTCACTTGAGATAACCAATGGAGACTAGAGGAAGAGTGAACGAAGTGAAGGCTCCGTCGAGGGAACAATCGGCCGTAGAACGAACCTGCCACGGCAGAGACAAAACACGGTCCGAAACCGGAGCCCTTGCCCCTCTTGAGCTTGTCGTGAAACTCAGACAACGATCCGAAAATGTAGTTGAAGTCGTTGGTCGGGAGATCGTTGAGGGAGACCCTGAGTTCGGGCATCGGAGTGTTGGCATCGCGACACATGGCATGGATCGTGTCGATGATGTTCGAAACCGGGAGAAGGCTGTTGGGGCCAGAGGAACAGCCGAGATCGGCGATTCCAATGCTGCCCATGACCGTGTTGCTCATCAGCTTTTGCAAGGCCTCGTCGGTTACCGATTTCGCAATTGAGATTACGTTGCTCTACAACATATACAAGGGTATACTGTAGTGATTATGTATGTGCAGGATTTAACGTACTAAGTTTTATATATATATATATATATATATATATATATATTATCATGTACATTATAGTACAAAAACCTTTAACAATGTACTTTCACAAGATGTTGGTTATAATATATCGATGCTTTTAAATAAAGTTTTTTGTTTCTTCCTTATCATCGAAGAATTTGTAGATACTTGATTTTTATGTTTTTGGGTTTTTCCGGTCTGGCCTATAATTTCAATGGTAAGAAATATTAACATATCTATATTTCAAAAACTCTCCTTATAAGGCTTGTAATAATGAAATCTTCGGTATGATTGCTCTCTCGAGTCAAGAAAAATCATGAAGAATTACATACTCTCGGTGAGCTTTGTTGAAACGAAGAATGGTAGATTATAAGTTGTATATTATGCATGCAAGTTATGATGGAAATTTAAGATTGCGTGGTTCAACTGGTAAGGAATGGATCAAATATCCTTTCCAATCCATGTTTGACTTTCGAATTGGGGAGGTACATGTACATGGCCTTCTCCAATTTTTTAAAAGATGTAGTTGGATCAAAATTTCGATGAACTTTGGGATTATTAAAAAAAAAAAGTTATGATGGAGCAAAAAATATGTAACCTGAACGGTGGAATTCTTGGCATAGCTTGTCTCACCATTTCCTCCGTTCATGTGAAGAACTTGCTCCACATCCATGGCTACTCTCTCTCTTTGTATATTATGCGTGTATGTGTAAAGGTTTGTGAAGGTGAAAAGTGTTGGGAGGGCCAATATATAAAGTGTAGAAGACCAAAGAAAGGAAAAAAAGAAAAGCGAAGGAAAAAAAAAAGAGAAAAAGGAAAAAAAATAAATAAAAACCGAAAACAAATAGAAAATAGAAAATAAAACAATGAAAAGGAAAAAAAGGAAAAAAATCGAAGAAAATGAAGCTAAATAATATAGAAAAGGAAATATTTTTCACCAAGACATTAGAGAAGAAGAGAAAGATTCCTTTGGTACTAGGGATGTGAGTTGGATAATTTGTTTCTTTTGATAAAAATGTATCAAGATAATCATTAGAGATGTATTTAGGAAGTTAAAAGGATATGGATAAAGTGAAGAAGTGCAGAAGATTATAAAGAATAAGAAGTTGTATAAAAAATTATCGAAAATGTAAATCAAATGACATATATGAACAATATAAGTTGGATAGATGAAGAATGTGGTTAGCCAAATAAAGGAAAATGTGTTTGAGAAGATTTATGAAAAGTTTAGAATAATAGAATGAGAAGATATATATATATATATATATATATATATATATATATATATATGTTAGTTAGGGCGAGAGAAAGGAAAAAAAAACTAAAGCTTGGATGTATTTAGATATATCACAGAGAGAATGTAACAGGCTAATTAGGGATGACGACATTTTGGACGAACTATACAACAACAACATAAGTATGAGAAAAAGATAAACTATACAAGAAAGATTATATGTATTGAGGTGAAAAACACATTAAAATAGATGAAAATAGGTAAAGATACACGTGATATTCTTATCGAAGTATGGAAGTGGTTAGAAGAGATGGAAGTAAATTGGCTTACTAGATCGTTTAATAAGAACTTAGTATCGAGGAAGATGACAAATGAGTGGAGACGAAACACTTTAGTCTCTATTTTTAAAAATAAGAAAGACAACTATAATTATGCAAATTATAGAAGGATCAATTTCATGTGTCACACCATGAACTTCTGAAAATGGATTGTGGAACAACCTCTACCTAATACACATCCATTTATGTCAACCAATTTGGTTTTATGCCTCGACCTCTACCATGTAAGCAATTTTTCTTATTCAAAACTTTATAAAACTACCAAAAAACCGAAATTTTTTTAAGATAACATAAATTTTTTTTAACAAAAATCAAAACCGAACCGTATCATAACTGAACCGAATCAAATAATATACGGTACTAATTTGGTACCAATTTTAGAATACCGAATAAACCGGTATCGAACCGAACTGCTAAAATTCCGATCTGAAACGCCCACCCCTACATCTAGCCATTGATATTGTTGTAGTTTTTTTTTTTTGTAAAGGTTATATATTTCATTAATAAAAGCTTTACAAAAGTATCTATGGAAAGTTAATCCCTTAGTAAGGATAGCGCAAGCGATCTACTCAACATGATGAATTAAGGAGAATGTGAAAACCAAGTACATAGGACTGTGGTAATGAGTACGGGGTTACTCAGCCGCAATGCCGCCATCTTAGCTTTGAAGGTTCGGTCGATCTCCTTGGCATGGTAGCCTCCGAGTGAAATATTTGATTGTACAACCTAGAGTTTCGTTCTTTCCAAATTAAGTATATAAAATTTGGAAAATTAGTCTGGCTGCCCTTGGGAGGGCATATATGGACTAGCCTCCAGAAAGCCATGTCGTGAGTGATGCCCAACCAAACCGGTGATGATCGATTCCCAATCGGTTTAAGCTGCTGATTAGGTACTGTTGCGTCATGTCGCACTCAAAGAATAGATGATATCTTGTTTCTATTGCTTGGCTGCAAAATAGGCAATGCGGGTCTATTGGAAGACCCCATGATAGTAATATATCCTTAGTAGGACAACGATCTCGGAATAATAGCCAACAAATAAGTTACGCTTCGGTGTGTTATTTTTTTAACCAAACCTGCTTGTACCAAGGTACCCTTGTAATTGGATCACTCATATACTTCCATATATCCTGAGCAGCAAAGTTGTTCTTAGGCACGCCAAGTTGTATGGGACCATGATCACCTAGGAAATCAAGAAGAGGATCGAGAGGTTCCAATTCTCGTACCAAAATGACTTTATAATATATGCCGTTTTCGACCTCCGTCCGTATATGGGATGGTGCTATGTTCTTCAGCCTCAACATTTTTTGCTACCAGAACTGGGCAAAGGTAGGATTAGGAAGGCTGGTGCCATCGACGAGGAGCATGGAGGATGGAATGGAACCATCGGATGAGATGAAGTCATCGAGTTGGTATCCTTCAAACAAGAAGCGAACTTGGACACTCCAAGAAATGTAGTTCATAGGAGTAAATTACGAGACATTTACCATGTTGATAGAAAGAAGAGATTTCCGAGGATCTTGGGATTGAAAGTGGCGACGATATCTGTTGAGGAGGAGTTGGCTCCGGTTGTTGACAGTGATGTACGTAGGAGCAGCCAAGAGAGCAAAGGGATGACGAAACCAAAGGACAACGGTGTGGGAAAGGGGGAGCAGAGGTGGTGAGGGCGCAAAAGGCGGTGACGACGGCGCTAAGGTTTTGGAGTTTTAGGCTCTTGATAATTACTATGCATGCTTGAGTATATAATTATATACATATGTATGTAACCCTAAGTGCAACAACCTCCTTAAATCTAGGATATATCAAATATACACAATATATTATACTTATATCACCAATAGAATATTTAGGTTTTTTGCAAATCAAGTCAAGTCCAACATTTGGACAAATTTTTCTAACCGATGGTATCTTGTGCACACAGTAATTTGTATTTTGATAATACCTTTATGCGATAATCTCTTATTAAAATTAATAGAGTAATAAATTTTTTGGTAAAAAATAAAAGAAGTTACATTTACATGTAAAAGCGTTTTGTTCTCTCGTGTAGACATATAGAATGACATAAATGTGTTTGTCTTCCTATAATATGGGTAACTATATACAAAATCTAAAAAAGATGTTATGGCAAACTATATACACGTATCTAATCGCCGAAAAACAAAGAAGCAAAGGGCAAAGCATCTGATGAGCCCGAAATCGCTAAAACGCTCAATATGAGGCAGATGTATACCTCAGCGAAGGCTCGGGATTTGCTTATATGTCGTACCCTCGCCCACTTGAATGCAAGCCCCGTCAATAGTAGGAATGAAACTCCACATAACCATCCAAATCTTTCCGCACGAGATCGTGTCCATGAACATAACAAAAACGGAACTACACCTCCACTAACGGAAAGAAAAGCAGACAGACATCCGGCCAACAAAACCCTCCACTGTCCAAGACTCTGCGCTTTTCCTAAAACTGTCACTACTAGCTTTTAATTAATTTTAAGTATATGTGTATATACGTAAAGAAAACTTACCGGATGGCTCTCCAGTAGACCGACAAAAAAAGATAACATCGATGTCCTCGCCATCAACTTTAGTGTGTCCAATACTATCTGGTCCCGTGATTTGTTAGGGAGCATGATACTCGCCGCTACTGCTATGTATCCTCCTACAATCTTCAAGATACATGCTATCTTCCAAAGGTCTTGAGCAGTGTATTCCTCTTTCCGTTCACTGCAGACTTCATCGCCATCCTCATCCTCGGACGAAGAAAAATGAGTATTTGCATCCCAGTATATTGTACTCTCCGAAGCGGTCTGTTCATCGTTATCTGGAACTTCTACCGCGAGCATGACTACAAATGTAAAAACATGTCATCCACAGTTCTTTACAAAGATAGAGTTAAAAGAGTAGCGTTTCTCTTACTAGAAAATCAGAAAGATGCAGAAAAATTTGAAAGAGTTGGATGTGCTTTCTGTTCCTTGTCGTCTCCTTCGATAGATAGCGCTGTTCCTTATAACCCTTTTTTCGTGAATGCAGAAAAATGGGGACGTGCTCTGTCAGGAATTTTATCGGGGCAATGGTGGAAATTTTTCTTGTTGCCGAGAAAATGGGAGATTGTTCTTCCTTCTGTCGTCTCCTTCCTCTTAATACAACCATCCGAATGTGAAAACTGTATTCCATAGTTCAAAACATACAATAGAAAATATCCGTACGTGATGCTGCCTCCTCTTCAGTCGCTATCCAATTGCTACTCATGCTCATCGTTACCTGAAAATGGTTAATCAACGAGGGTTAAGCACAACTGCTTAGTGAGTAACCCGGGTTAATCCCGGTCATCCCGTTCCCAGCGAGAACGGTGAGAAAACAATGACATCCAAGTAATAGCAACATGTATTTATATCACATCGATCATAATCACCCGTATGGAGTCCACCATAGGATTAGCCATAAACCCTAATCAAGTCGGCATGACTAGAAGCGCATCACACACCCATCACTCGCGTGACGTTGGTCGTCGCATCGTGTGTAACTGCACGTACACAATCGCACGCTTGTCACGTCTCGTGACCACCGATGTCAAGTCCATGACACAACAGAAATAAAAACATACTGTATGGAGTCCACCATAGGGTCCAGCCATATACCCTAGTCAAGTCCATGACTAGGAGCGCCTCCACGCCCGTCACTCGCGTGACATTGGCCATCGCATTGCATGCGATCTTGCGCGTCTCCTGCGCATGTCACTCTCGTGACCACCGATGTCAAGTCCATGACACAACGGAAATACAAACATACCGTATGGAGTCCACCATAGGGTCCAGCCATATACCCTAGAGCGCCTCCACGCCCGTCAAGTCCATGACGTTGGTCGTGTCAAGTCCATGACACAATAGAAAGATAATCAAAACCGTATGGAGTCCACCATAGGATCCAGCCATATACCCTAGTCAAGTCCATGAATAGGGGCACATCCACGCCCGTCAAGTCCATGACGTTGGCCATCGTGTCGCACACGACTAAAACATGTCTCAAACACCCGTCAAGTCCATGACGGTGATGGTTGAGTCCACAACAATCCACAAACACAATCATGCTTGGCTCGTACGCACGAGCAAGCTACACACATGGCAAACAACGTGCATATATCCCTATAGTACAATGATACGCATCACGGCATCCAGTCCCAACCGATCTACCATTCAACGCCATGCAATTCTACCCGCAAATAATCACACAACGATCACTCATATTTTGATGTCGCACATTTCACTATACCGCACAACGTTCTGGCGAACACTTGGTTCGATTGATCCCAATCGCGACGCTTTGTCCTTTAATGAGGGTCTGGTCTGCCCATGATCAGTTCGGGTCAGGCCCGGGCCCAATCTTTTGAGTGATGAAGGACTTCAAGAGAATAAAACAAACTTTTATGGTGACTCGTCTATTTTTTTTATCAAATTTTTTAATTTATTTTGTAAAATAAATTTTATAGACGGAAAAGAAGGCGTTCAACCCTCTACTCTATATGTCTTACAAGTCACCATCATTGATCGGATGAGACTTGCGTTGACCAACAAGTCAGAAAACAAACAATTTGTATCTCGAGATAAATTTTAATTGAGACAATCTCAAAAAACATTGAATTTTTCAATTTTTTTTTTAAAAAACACTATACTTTTGATTTTGTCAAATAAATATTAAACCTTTTAGATTTATAAAACAAAAACACTTAACTCTACTACGGTTGTCAAAATAAACAAATGAGCCGACGTGGTATAAAGAGGTATAATCTCGTGCGATCCTACAGAATAGGTTTTGTCCTTTAGAGTTTGTTTTATCTTGGAGATTTTTCAAGAACTAAATGCCAATATTAGAAATTATACCATAAAGTCAAAGGTGCTTTAATTAAAAAAATTCACATAAAATATAGTTTGCAAATCATGCAAACATATATGCTTTTTCAAATCGGTACATTCACGCAAATTTACTTTAACATATACTACAACATTTGTTTTTTTCGTATTCCATATCAAGAAGTTAGGGTTCACCATAATTACTCAAAATTTAAGTACGTGTGTACATATGATCTGACGCCATTAATACGTAATTTTATATCAGTTGACAATAGACATGCATACATATGTTGAAATTGTTTTTTGACTATATAGTAAATTCGTTCTAATTGAAGTGATGGAGGGTATATATATATATA
>NW_010965372.1:246062-251260 GCF_000463585.1 Tarenaya hassleriana | reverse complement strand
TTCAGAAATCATCGAGAGATCACAGCAGAAGCCAGAGAACTCGAGAGAGAATCAAGACGGAGTTTCCCGGGAGCAGAGATTGAAGAACCGTCGTCGAGAGATCGCTGCGAGTTTCTTCTTTATCTGTTTCTATGTTTCTTCTTATTGGTTTGAACTCGTTTGTTGTTATGGGTAGTTAGTAGTCGTTTCACTGTAGCTAGGGATTTAACCTTGTAGGGATTTGTTTGGTTTTTATTTTCCGAGACTACGTTATCGATACTCGGCGGTTTAATTGAATTGAGTTTATTGCTTTTAATCTTCTTGGCATGTTGATTGATTGATCTTAGATTCTGATTCACAACGAGAGTTGGAATTAGATTTGGAAAGAATTCATTGAATGAATTGATTAAGACTATTGAGAGATAGGTTAATCGGTTTAGGAACTGTGATAGTGATCGTTAATGCATTTGATATTTTAATCTATTAGGTTGAGAGATCGATAGGTTAAATTATTAGATAGTGGATTTAGGACTTGAGAGAGCCAAATCTGATATTAGAACTTGAGATCCCCGATTAGAGATCGATATTCGTAGATTCTCCATCCTTAGAAACAATCCCTGCGCATTAAGGTTATCCCGAAGTTACGGTGGTTTAGTTATCTGATTTACTTAGTTTATTTATCGCTTTATTTTCAGTATTCATCTATTTCATCCACTATTTGTTGATCTAAATCATAGTTGAGTCTTGTTCTTAGTGTTAACTATTCCCTGTGTTCGACCCTGGTACTACAGTTGGTCCGTATTCTTGCAGTATTCGCTGTATCTAGGTTTTTATTACTTGAGCTTATTTATACACCTAGATTTGCGTTATCATCTAACCATGACGGTAACAGTTCAAGTTCTGATCATCTGTCCCCCTATATCATATGTTGAACAAGGGCATGAAACCAACCACCTTTCAAGTTCAACCGTTTTCTCATATGATCAATAAACTCACAAAATAGATGAATGATTCATCTAAGCACAACCATATATTTGTACAATCCGATTTACAAACCATAGATTTGTACATTCCGATTTGCACGGGAGATCCAATGATATCTCTCCTGTTAAGAAGGTGACAAATCTCATTTTTACTCTCTATTATCTCTACATGACTCGTAAACGTATCTGATCAATGATGATATGATCGTGGCAAAAGCTAACCGCCTCAGAAGCACCCTTTTCTCTTTTTCATTTCATCTTCTTCGCTTGAAATCCCTCATTTTTCCCGAGAAAATTTCTGACAAAAGGGTCACAAGAACCGAATCAGAAAAGCTGTATCGGAGGGAGAAGATTTTCTAGGACTGGGTTGCTCTGTTTATGATTCTGTTTCTGGTAAAACCAGAAGAGCAATCTCCCATTTTCTCATCAGCAAGAAAGAGTTCAAGAAACCCCCGCCATTTTCCCGAGAAAATTTCTGACAAATGGGTGGTTGAGTTAAGAACCGAACGAGAAAAGCGCTGTCAGAGGAAGGAGACGACAGCAGGAGGAACAATCTCCCGTTTTCTCGGCAGCAAGAAAAATTTCCACCATTGCCCCGATAAAATTCCTGACAGAGCACGTCCCCATTTTTCTGCATTCACGAAAAAAGGGTTATAGGGAACAGCGCTATCTATCGAAGGAGACGACAAGGAACAGAAAGCACATCCAACTCTTTCAAATTTTTCTGCATCTTTCTGATTTTCTAGTAAGAGAAACGCTACTCTTTTAACTCTATCTTTGTAAAGAACTGAATTGGATTTTGCATATTTTACGGCATAACGTTATTTTATTTATTTTGTGCTTTACTGTGGATGACATGTTTTTACATTTGTAGTCATGCTCCCGGTAGATAACAATGAACACACGGCTCCGTCCGAGGATGAAGTTCGCAGTGAATGGACTGAGGAATACACTGCTCAAGACCTTCGGGAGATAGGAGATATGCTGAAATTTGTAGCAGGATACATAGCAGTAGCGCCGAGTATCATGCTTCCTAACAAATCATCGGACCAGATAGTATGGGATACACTAAAGTTGATGGTGAGGACATCGGTGTTATCATTTTTTGTCGGTCTACTGGAGAGCCGTCTGGTAAGCTTTCTTTACGTATATACACATATACTTATAATTAATTAAAAGTTAGTACTGACAGTTTTAGGAAAAGCGCAGAGTCTTGGACAGTGGAGGGTTTTGTTGGCCGGATGTCTGTCTGCTTTTCTTTCCGTTAGTGGAGGTGTAGTTCCGTTTTTGTTATGTTCATGGACACGATCTCGTGCGGAAAGATTTGGATGGTTATGTGGAGTTTCATTCCTACAATTGACGGGGCTTGCATTCAAGTGGGCGAGAGTACGACGTATCAGCAAATCCCGAGCCTTCGTTGAGGTACACGTTTGCATCATATTGAGCGTTTTAGCGACTTGGGGCTCATCAGATGCTTTGCCCTTTGTTTCTTTGTTTTTCGGCGATTAGATACGTGTATATAGTTTGCCATAACATCTTTTGTAGATTTTGTATATAGTTACCCATATTATAGGAAGACAAACACATTTATGTCATTCTATATGTCTACACGAGAGAACAAAACGCTTTTACATGTAAATGTAACTTCTTTTATTTTTTACCAAAAAAATTATTATTTTCTATAAATTTTTTTAACAGAGTATCACATAAAGGTATTATCAAAATACAAAAAATTTGTCCAAATGTTGGACTTGACTTGATTTGCAAAAAAACATCAATATTCTATTGGTGATATAAGTATAATATATTGTGTATATTTGATATATCCTACATTTAAGGAAGTTGTTGCACTTACGGTTACATACTTATGTATATATACTCAAGCATGCATATTAATAAAGTTACTTATATGGTATCAAGAGCCTAAATTAAACTCCAAAACCTTAGCACCGTCGTCACCGCCTTTTGCACCCCTTTCCGACACCATTGTCCTTTGGTTTCGTCAACCCTTGCTCTCATGACTACTCCTACATATTCCGATCCACCCATCGATCAAGATGCCCAAAATCCTCTTGCAAATCTTGATGTTTTTTCTAACATTTTTTTTAGATAGTTTTTTTGTAATTTCTAAAACAATTTTAATTTTGAATATAATTTCAAAAAAAATTATTATAAATTTTTAATTTATAATATTTTTAAAATTTATTTAAATTTTAAATTTTTTTTCCAAAAAATTCGACGGATATTTCCGTCGGATTAATCGTCGCACATTCCGACGATCATATCATCATTGATCATATACGTTTACGAGTCATGTGGAGATAATAGAGAGTAAAAATGAGATTTGTCACCTTCTTAACAGGAGAGATATCATTGGATCTCCCGTGCAAATCGGAATGTACAAATCTATGGTTTGTAAATCGGATTGTACAAATATATGGTTGTGCTTAGATGAATCATTCATCTATTTTGTGAGTTGATTGATCAGATGAGAAAACGGTTGAACTTGAAGGGTGGTTGGCTTCATGCCCTTGTTCAACATATGATATAGGGGGACAAAAGATCAGAACTTGAACTGTTACCGTCATGGTCAGATCACATCTAACTCAATTTAACGTGGGTACTGGGTAGCCGAGTGGTTCTCAGTTTGGCTAACCTTTAAGAAGAAGCCATGATTCGAAACAAAAGTCATGGTTAACCTCTAACAAGACGCCATGGCTACCCAGTACCCACGTTAAATTGAGTTAGATGTGATCTGACCATGACGGTAACAGTTCAAGTTCTGATCTTTTGTCCCCCTATATCATATGTTGAACAAGGGCATGAAGCCAACCACCCTTCAAGTTCAACCGTTTTCTCATCTGATCAATCAACTCACAAAATAGATGAATGATTCATCTAAGCACAACCATATATTTGTACAATCCGATTTACAAACCATAGATTTGTACATTCCGATTTGCACGGGAGATCCAATGATATCTCTCCTGTTAAGAAGGTGACAAATCTCATTTTTACTCTCTATTATCTCCACATGACTCGTAAACGTATATGATCAATGATGATATGATCGTCGGAATGTGCGACGATTAATCCGACGGAAATATCCGTCGAATTTTTTGGAAAAAAAATTTAAAATTTAAATAAATTTTAAAAATATTATAAATTAAAAATTTATAATAATTTTTTTTGAAATTATATTCAAAATTAAAATTGTTTTAGAAATTACAAAAAAACTATCTAAAAAAAATGTTAGAAAAAACATCAAGATTTGCAAGAGGATTTTGGGCATCTTGATCGATGGGTGGATCGGAATTAGCAAGACTCTGAGTTGACGGACTGGCAAATTGGTCGGAGATATGAATCGTTGCATCGTCTCCTCTAATCGAGGAGTCTTCGCCTGTTCTGCATCAAACTAGGCAATTTTTTCTTGAGCAACTATAAGTTCAGTCGAAGTCTCCTCGTGTTTCCTCTTTAGCTCCTCAACTTTTCGCGAGAGAGATACGTGGCGTGCCACTGACGACGAAGACAAGTCACCACCGCCGAACTGACTCGCCATTGCGCCAATCCCATAAATCCGACCTTTTGAATCGAGGGAACCACCTACCAAACCAATATATAATTGATATTAAAAATTATACTATTAAACTTAAATTTAATAAAAATAGAAAAACCTAAAAAAATACTGAACTTTACAATTTGGACAGAAAAAATACCGAACTTTTATTTTTGTCAAATAAATATTAAACTTTTTAAATGACTTTAAAAAAATACTAAATTTTTTAAATGATCCAAAAAAATACATAAACTTTTATGCGTTGTCTAAAAAATACTAAACTTTTTAAATGATTAAAAAAATACATGAATTATATACAATTAAAAACCGACGACAACAATTTGACGTGTTTATACCTCTTTATACCACGTCGGCTCATTTGTTTATTTTGACAACCGTAGTAGAGTTAAGTGTTTTTGTTTTATAAATCTAAAAGGTTTAATATTTATTTGACAAAATCAAAAGTATAGTGTTTTTTAAAAAAAAAATTGAAAAATTCAATGTTTTTTGAGATTGTCTCAATTAAAATTTATCTCGAGATACAAATTGTTTATTTCTGGCTTGTTGGTCAAACGCAAGTCCCATCTGATCAATGATGGTGTCTTGTAAGACATATAGAGTAGAGGGTTGAACGCCTTCTTTTCCGTCTATAAAATTTATTTTACAAAATAAATTAAAAA
>NW_010965372.1:230870-241936 GCF_000463585.1 Tarenaya hassleriana | reverse complement strand
GGTGTCGGAAAGGGGTGCAAAAGGCGGTGACGACGGTGCTAAGGTTTTGGAGTTTAATTTAGGCTCTTAGTACCATATAAGTAACTTTATTAATATGCATGCTTGAGTATATATACATAAGTATGTAACCGTAAGTGCAACAACTTCCTTAAATGTAGGATATATCAAATATACACAATATATTATACTTATATCACCAATAGAATATTGATGTTTTTTTGCAAATCAAGTCAAGTCCAACATTTGGACAAATTTTTTGTATTTTGATAATACCTTTATGTGATACTCTGTTAAAAAAATTTATAGAAAATAATAATTTTTTTGGTAAAAAATAAAAGAAGTTACATTTACATGTAAAAGCGTTTTGTTCTCTCGTGTAGACATATAGAATGACATAAATGTGTTTGTCTTCCTATAATATGGGTAACTATATACAAAATCTACAAAAGATGTTATGGCAAACTATATACACGTATCTAATCGCCGAAAAACAAAGAAACAAAGGGCAAAGCATCTGATGAGCCCCAAGTCGCTAAAACGCTCAATATGATGCAAACGTGTACCTCAACGAAGGCTCGGGATTTGCTGATACGTCGTACTCTCGCCCACTTGAATGCAAGCCCCGTCAATTGTAGGAATGAAACTCCACATAACCATCCAAATCTTTCCGCACGAGATCGTGTCCATGAACATAACAAAAACGGAACTACACCTCCACTAACGGAAAGAAAAGCAGACAGACATCCGGCCAACAAAACCCTCCACTGTCCAAGACTCTGCGCTTTTCCTAAAACTGTCAGTACTAACTTTTAATTAATTATAAGTATATGTGTATATACGTAAAGAAAGCTTACCAGACGGCTCTCCAGTAGACCGACAAAAAATGATAACACCGATGTCCTCACCATCAACTTTAGTGTATCCCATACTATCTGGTCCGATGATTTGTTAGGAAGCATGATACTCGGCGCTACTGCTATGTATCCTGCTACAAATTTCAGCATATCTCCTATCTCCCGAAGGTCTTGAGCAGTGTATTCCTCAGTCCATTCACTGCGAACTTCATCCTCGGACGGAGCCGTGTGTTCATTGTTATCTACCGGGAGCATGACTACAAATGTAAAAACATGTCATCCACAGTAAAGCACAAAATAAATAAAATAACGTTATGCCGTAAAATATGCAAAATCCAATTCAGTTCTTTACAAAGATAGAGTTAAAAGAGTAGCGTTTCTCTTACTAGAAAATCAGAAAGATGCAGAAAAATTTGAAAGAGTTGGATGTGCTTTCTGTTCCTTGTCGTCTCCTTCGATAGATAGCGCTGTTCCCTATAACCCTTTTTTCGTGAATGCAGAAAAATGGGGACGTGCTCTGTCAGGAATTTTATCGGGGCAATGGTGGAAATTTTTCTTGCTGCCGAGAAAACGGGAGATTGTTCCTCCTGCTGTCGTCTCCTTCCTCTGACAGCGCTTTTCTCGTTCGGTTCTTAACTCAACCACCCATTTGTCAGAAATTTTCTCGGGAAAATGGCGGGGGTTTCTTGAACTCTTTCTTGCTGATGAGAAAATGGGAGATTGCTCTTCTGGTTTTACCAGAAACAGAATCATAAACAGAGCAACCCAGTCCTAGAAAATCTTCTCCCTCCTATAGAGCTTTTCTGATTCGGTTCTTGTGACCCTTTTGTCAGAAATTTTCTCGGGAAAAATGAGGGATTTCAAGCGAAGAAGATGAAATGAAAAAGAGAAAAGGGTGCTTCTGAGGCGGTTAGCTTTTGCCACGTGATAATCAACAAGAGCGGGAAAATGTTATCTTTATTCTTGCGCAGCAAGAAACCCAAATCTACTCTTCATATGAAACCCAAATCTACTAATTGAAATTAACACGACCGCTTTCAATTATATATATATATATATATATACCCTCCATCACTTCAATTAGAACGAATTTACTATATAGTCAAAAAACAATTTCAACATATGTATGCATGTCTATTGTCAACTGATATAAAATTACGTATTAATGGCGTCAGATCATATGTACACACGTACTTAAATTTTGAGTAATTATGGTGAACCCTAACTTCTTGATATGGAATCCGAAAAAAACTAATGTTGTAGTGTATGTTAAAGTAAATTTGCGTGAATGTACCGATTTTGAGCAGAGATCGAAAAAGCATATATGTTTGCATGATTTGCAAACTATATTTTATGTGAATTTTTTTAATTAAAGCACCTTTGACTTTATGGTATAATTTCTAATATTGGCATTTAGTTCTTGAAAAATCTCCAAGATAAAACAAACTCTAAAGGACAAAACCTATTCTGTAGGATCGCACGAGATTTTTGCTCACCAGTTCAAAACCGTGTTGGATTTGGTCAACAAATTTGCGCAACGGAAATAACGTTCAAAACTATTTTGAATGACTCACGGACCAATCTTTTGAGTGATGAAGGACTTCAAGAGAATAAAACAAACTTTTATGGTGACTCGTCTATTTTTTTTATCAAATTTTTTAATTTATTTTGTAAAATAAATTTTATAGACGGAAAAGAAGGCGTTCAACCCTCTACTCTATATGTCTTACAAGTCACCATCATTGATCGGATGAGACTTGCGTTGACCAACAAGTCAGAAAACAAACAATTTGTATCTCGAGATAAATTTTAATTGAGACAATCTCAAAAAACATTGAATTTTTCAATTTTTTTTTTAAAAAACACTATACTTTTGATTTTGTCAAATAAATATTAAACCTTTTAGATTTATAAAACAAAAACACTTAACTCTACTACGGTTGTCAAAATAAACAAATGAGCCGACGTGGTATAAAGAGGTATAAACACGTCAAATTGTTGTCGTCGGTTTTTAATTGTATATAATTCATGTATTTTTTTAATCATTTAAAAAGTTTAGTATTTTTTAGACAACGCATAAAAGTTTATGTATTTTTTTGGATCATTTAAAAAATTTAGTATTTTTTTAAAGTCATTTAAAAAGTTTAATATTTATTTGACAAAAATAAAAGTTCGGTATTTTTTCTGTCCAAATTGTAAAGTTCAGTATTTTTTTAGGTTTTTCTATTTTTATTAAATTTAAGTTTAATAGTATAATTTTTAATATCAATTATATATTGGTTTGGTAGGTGGTTCCCTCGATTCAAAAGGTCGGATTTATGGGATTGGCGCAATGGCGAGTCAGTTCGGCGGTGGTGACTTGTCTTCGTCGTCAGTGGCACGCCACGTATCTCTCTCGCGAAAAGTTGAGGAGCTAAAGAGGAAACACGAGGAGACTTCGACTGAACTTATAGTTGCTCAAGAAAAAATTGCCTAGTTTGATGCAGAACAGGCGAAGACTCCTCGATTAGAGGAGACGATGCAACGATTCATATCTCCGACCAATTTGCCAGTCCGTCAACTCAGAGTCTTGCTAATTCCGATCCACCCATCGATCAAGATGCCCAAAATCCTCTTGCAAATCTTGATGTTTTTTCTAACATTTTTTTTAGATAGTTTTTTTGTAATTTCTAAAACAATTTTAATTTTGAATATAATTTCAAAAAAAATTATTATAAATTTTTAATTTATAATATTTTTAAAATTTATTTAAATTTTAAATTTTTTTTCCAAAAAATTCGACGGATATTTCCGTCGGATTAATCGTCGCACATTCCGACGATCATATCATCATTGATCATATACGTTTACGAGTCATGTGGAGATAATAGAGAGTAAAAATGAGATTTGTCGCCTTCTTAACAGGAGAGATATCATTGGATCTCCCGTGCAAATCGGAATGTACAAATCTATGGTTTGTAAATCGGATTGTACAAATATATGGTTGTGCTTAGATGAATCATTCATCTATTTTGTGAGTTGATTGATCAGATGAGAAAACGGTTGAACTTGAAGGGTGGTTGGCTTCATGCCCTTGTTCAACATATGATATAGGGGGATAAAAGATCAGAACTTGAACTATTACCGTCATGGTCAGATCACATCTAACTCAATTTAACGTGGGTACTGGGTAGTCATAGCGTCTTGTTAGAGGTTAACCATGACTTTTGTTTCGAATCATGGCTTCTTCTTAAAGGTTAGCCAAACTGAGAACCACTCGAATCATAGTCGGTTTAAGAACATGATTGAATGTCTCATGGAAATCAATGTCGGGGCCTTACTATAAGTGTTGGCCAAGGTTTTCCATGCCTAATGAACCGAGACAGAACGAGTCACCTGTGGCTGCAAGGATAGTGAGATAAATATGAGAAGTGCACTAAAGAGGAACCGATCTTGCTACATGAACTGGGCAAAGGTAGGATTAGGAAGGCTGGCGCCCTCGAGGAGCGTGGAGGATGGAATGGAACCATCGGATGAGATGAAGACATCGAGTTGATATCCTTCGAGCAAGAAGCGAACTTGGACACTCCAAGAAATGTAGTTCATCGGAGTAAATTAGGAGACGTTTGCCATGTCGATAGAAAGAAGAGATTTCCGAGGATCTTTGGGATTGAAAGTGGCGACGATATCTATTGAGGAGGATTTGGCTTCAGCTGTTGGCAGTGATGTAGGAGTAGTCATGAGAGCAAGGGTTGACGAAACCAAAGGACAATGGTGTCGGAAAGGGGTGCAAAAGGCGGTGACGACGGTGCTAAGGTTTTGGAGTTTAATTTAGGCTCTTAGTACCATATAAGTAACTTTATTAATATGCATGCTTGAGTATATATACATAAGTATGTAACCGTAAGTGCAACAACTTCCTTAAATGTAGGATATATCAAATATACACAATTTATTATACTTATATCACCAATAGAATATTGATGTTTTTTTGCAAATCAAGTCAAGTCCAACATTTGGACAAATTTTTTGATGAAGAATTTCAAGAGAATAAAACAAACTTTATTAGAATCCCTTGGATTCACGATTTGATTGTAGGTTATTGATCACAACTTAGGTGTTGAAGAAGCCAATTAACGCTTCTTGAGGTCTCCAAACTTTAGAATAGATTCCGACTCTCAGAATCAAGCTTGCTAGAGCCTGATTCTAAACGGTATTTTTCTTCTCTTAAAAATCTTCAAAGAACAAGAAAATCTTCATATAGCTACGAAACTTGCGACGAAATTTTCCGTCATATACCAAAGTGCAACGGAATACAGCGGTTTTAAATTCTGTCGCATACAAAAATACGACGGAATACAACGGTTTCATGAACAGAATGTGGAAAAAATTTTCACATAGCAAACAATCACAAAATCCGTCAAAACTTTGCGACGTAGACGTTGCCATCATAACAAAAAATATTATTTGTGACGGAAATTTTAATGTGTCCCAAAATTTGCGACGGATTGCGACATAAATTTCTGTCTCAAATATTATTTTTAATTTATTTTATTTATCTTCCAAAATTTGCTACGGATTTCCGTCGCAAATACTGATTCATTTATTTTCATTATTTTTGATAAAAATTTTCAAATTTTCGTATTCGTTTTGCGACGGATTACGACAGAAATTTCCGTCACAACACTTAATAAAAATCGCGATTTCGTCTTTCTCCTTCAGATTTTGAAATTTTGAGAGAAAAATATCAATCTTCTCCAATCTTCTCCAATCATTTTTCTTCTAAAATTTGCCAGGGTATGTATATAAGTATATCATGTATATATGTATATGTGGATGAGTGTGTATTTTATGTGTATACATGTATATGTATATGTGTATGTGTGTATATTTTGTGTGTATTTTGTGTGCCTGTGTTGTTAATGTGTGTATTGTGTGTATGTATTTATGTATGTGAATGTGAATATGTATATGTATGAATGTGTATGTGTGTATATATATGAATATGTATGTGTATGTATATGTTGTGTATGTATGTGAATGTGAATGTGTATGTGTGTATATGTGTATGTGTTTATATGTATGTGTAAGTATATTTGATTGCTATATATATTTTTTTATAATTTATTTAAATTTTCAATTTTTATTTTTTTCCGCAAAAAAATTCGTTTTCCGACGGATGTTTCCATCAGATTAATTAATCGTCACACATTCCGACGAAATGCTATCATAGTGTAGTTGCCGGTTCTATGGAAAGTCCGTCACACATGTTGTGGTCGAGAAATCGATGCACATTTATCGGACAAAGATTACCATGTGGTCCACACGTATGTTTTGTTGAACTGTGAAGAAGTTCTACCGTTCGAAAGGTGCGTATATACGTATTTATTTTTTAATTCAATGGATAGTTAAACTTTTATAACTTGTCTTGTGGTTTTTGTAGGATTTTTGATGATCAGGTATTCAATACGTACGGTGATGTAAACGATGATCAGTTAAGCCAGATTAAAGAGAACGGATTCGCAACCTGGTTAAAAGAATTTGTACGTAATTAATTAAATAATATCGCATAGGGAAGAACACTAACCACATGCCAAATTGTTGGTTGATTTTTTTTTACAGATTGAATCATCGCAAGAAGATCATCCATTGTGGTTACACGAGTTAGTTCAAGGTCCCATTCGGCTGGTCAAATGTTGGCCAATGTTCTCTACGAGAGGATATTTATTTCATACATATGAACATGGACAACATCGTTCGACGGCAAATTATGGTATATGTGTGAAAGGCTCGAGTTATTGTGCTTCGGATGATGAACCAGATTTCCATGGCATTCTTCAGCAAATTTTCCAAGTACAATACCCGGGTCATATTGGACTCAAAGTGATGATTTTCAGATGTGATTGGTTTGATCCGACGCCAGGACGCGGAATACGGATCAACAAATCAGGGATCACTGATATTTGTTACTCCCGTCGATATAGAAAATACGATCCTTTTATACTGGCATCCCAAGCAGATCAGGTATGTTTTATCCCTTATCCAAGAGATAAAACGCGAAGAAGTGACATCGATTGGAAGGCCGTTATCAAGATTAATCCAAGAGGGACCATTACATATGATGGATCAGTGGAACAAACCCCGCTACAGGAAGAACACACGGTTGCAGCAGTCGCAGAAACAATTGATGTGGAGACGCTAGCAGTGGAACAAGGGATAGTTGAAGAACTAGAAATTGGAAACCTCGATGAAGAAGGCGAGAGCAGTGACACCAATCCCGAAACAACGGAGACATCATCTTATGGTTCATTTGATTAAATATGTATTGTATCTTTCATTTGATTAGTCTTGTAATGTGTGTATTTTTATTTTTATTTTTTTTATTATTTTTTTCTAATTTGCGACGGACATTATCCGTCGGTAATTGTCGGTAATATTTTCCGCCCTTTTTCCTGAAATTTTCGCAAATTTTTTAAAAATTTTAAAAACCTTTTGCGACGGAACTTAACCGTCGGTACCCGTCGCTAATGGCCACGTGTTCAAACATTAGCGACGGGTACCGACGGTTAAGTTCCGTCGCAATATGTAATACATAACCCGATCCCTCTTCTTTCTTCTCCGCTCGACGAAACTCTCTGCGATTTCCGGCCGATTTCCGGCGATTTCTGCCAACCCACCGTCCAACCCAGCTGTCCGACGCCGCGAGGTAAGTCTTTCCTCTCTCCTTCTCTCCCTTGGTGATGCTTCGGAGAATTTCTGCAATTTAGGGTTTTTGGACGATTTTCGGTGGAAATCCGAAAATCCCGGGCGATTTCCTGCGATTCCGGCGAAGTTCCGGCCGTGTTCGCGTTTAGGGTTAATTCTGATGTTTTAGGGTTGAGGATTTGTGCGAACAAACGGCGAAATCCGAAAATTTTCGGATTTCCCGGGCGATTTCCGGCGAAATCCGAAAATTTTCGGATTTTCCGGGCGATTTCCGGCAAAATCTTGGGATTTTCGGATTTCCCGAGCGATTTCCGGCGAAATCCGAAAATTTTTCGATTTCCGGCGAAATCTTGGGATTTTCGGATTTCCCGGGCGATTTCCGGCGAAATCCGAAAATTTTCGGATTTCCCGGGCGATTTCCGGCGAAATCTTGAGATTTTCGGATTTCCCGAACGATTTCCGGCCGATTTCC
The DNA here is from genome assembly GCF_000463585.1 of Tarenaya hassleriana. Lineage (NCBI taxonomy): Eukaryota > Viridiplantae > Streptophyta > Magnoliopsida > Brassicales > Cleomaceae > Tarenaya > Tarenaya hassleriana. The sequence goes on along the minus strand of NW_010965372.1, from coordinate 233,926 downwards.
GGCAAAATTACGGGATTACGTCGGCGATATTACGGTTTAAAGGGTTTAGAATTTTTATATGTAGATGAGTCAGTCACGTTCCGGGAGTAGATCGGGTAGCGGAGTCCGAGCTCGCGGACGAGGATCCGGTGTTTCTAGCCCTTCTACCCCTACTTCTCAGCAGCCCCCAATACCCACACCTCGTTTGGATCAACCTTTCACGGGTCAATCCACACAGCAACCTTCACATGAAGGTTGTTCGCGTGATTCATCAGTATCACTCAGGGAAATCCTCGCATCCGAGGATCGTCGTACGACGAGACCGCACCTTAGCCCAGAGCGAACCAACGGTACTTTATGGTAAGAAACATTGTAACAATTCATTTCTAAATTTTATATTAACGTTTACAGTTATATAACTAAGTATATTTATATACTCGCATAGGTTCGGTTGTGATACCGAGATACGGAAGACAATTGTGAGCATCTTCCAGACTGATTTTCAGGGTCCTTGGTTCAGTATCACTCGTGTCCCTCCAGCGACTCTGGAACGTTGGTTTTGTGCATTTGCGGTAAGTTTTCAAATTCAAACTATTTTTTTAATTTTATTTATTATTTTATTAACATCAATTTTTTTTATTGCAACAAGCTTTTTATTGGGAGGAGCGCCACCACGATATGGTTTATGCCGGTTGGAAGCAAGTGCTGGCTAATCGACTCCGGGATACGATCTATCGGTCGGGTCAAAGTCGAAAGAAGCCATTGTGGATAAGCGAGGGTGTTTGGAACCTTCTCCTGGCTCACTGGGAGTCAGAGGATGCAGCAGAGAAGAGTCGGGTCGCCTCAGCCAACCGACGATCTCGATCTGTGGGGGATGTCGAAAGAAGCCATTGTGGATAAGCGAGGGTGTTTGGAACCTTCTCCTGGCTCACTGGGAGTCAGAGGATGCAGCAGAGAAGAGTCGGGTCGCCTCAGCCAACCGACGATCTCGATCTGTGGGGGATCGCGCACCAGCAACTCATACCGCGGGTAGAAGATCTTTCGCCAGAGTCGCAATGGATATAGTAAGTAACTTTTATATTAATAATTATATTTATTTAAAAAATTTTGTAATTTTAATTATTTTGTTTGTAGGCTCAAAAAGAAGGTGTAGAACCGTCGGTTCTACGAGTTCTTCAGGACACACACCGTCGATCGGACGGTACATATGTGAATGAGCGGGTCCAGGAGATCGAGGAGTTGGTGCAGTCCAAGATCGACGATAAAGTCTCCCAGATGGACGAGAGTTCTGCTTCTACACAACTCTCGACAACCGAAGTTAACAGCCTATATCTAGAGGTAAATATTTATAAAATTAATAGTTCTGAATTTTAAAAATATATGATTGTATGCTAATTTTTCTTTCGTTGTATAGGTTGTCCATCCGGATGCCAAGGGCCGTATCTATGGTATCGGCACCTTGGCATCTCAACTGGGCGGGGGAGAAACTTCTGCTCCGGCGATTACTCACCATGTCGCGCTAACGCGTCAAGTGGAAGAGTTGAAACGCTCCCAAGAGCGGACGAATGCAGAACTGGCAGAGGCCCGGGCGAAGATCGAAGAGTTCGAGCAACATCGGGAGAAGCTACAGAAGCTCTCCGAGACCGAAGCGAGGATCGTACGCTTCGAGGAGATGATGCAGCGCCTAACACCGTTCATGCCACCTATATTCGACCAATATGGCTTTCCGACGACATCTCGGCAGCCAGATGCTCCTGAGGACGATCCGGAGGACGCACCCACCAATCTCGACAACGATGCACCGGTAGATCCGTAGATGTATTTGTATTATAACTCTTTCTAAATTATTGTATTATACGTTTTTTTTAAATATGAATCTTTTTTGTTTTTAATTAATTCGTATTTTTAATTTATGAATTTGTTTTAATAATTAATTTTTAAAATCTTTAAATTAATAATAAATTTTTTGTTTTTTAATTATTTTTACAAACGTTGCGACGGACGTAATCCGTCGTAATCCGTCGCAGTTAATTGCGACGGACCGTAATCCGTCGTTACGTTCGGAAATCAAGAAAGCGACGCATAAACGACGGATAGATTCCGTCGGTAACGTTTGCTACGGATAAGTCTGTCGGAATGTGCGACAAATATAAACGCGACGGTCTACGACGGTTTTATATCCGTCGGTAAATTAACGACGGAATACGACGGAATTGTCCGTCGTAATTGTGCGACGGTTAACCGACTGAAACAAATTTGCGACAACTCTGTACCGACGGATTTGTCCCCGTCGTTATCCGTTTGCGTTATCCGTCGCAAACAAGCTGTTGCGACGGATATTTGTTCGCTGTGCGACTTCAAGAGAATAAAACAAACTTTTATGGTGACTCGTCTATTTTTTTTTTATCAAATTTTTTAATTTATTTTGTAAAATAAATTTTATAGATGGAAAAGAAGGCGTTCAACCCTCTACTCTATATGTCTTACAAGACACCATCATTGATCAGATGGGACTTGCGTTGGCCAACAAGCCAGAAATAAACAATTTGTATCTCGAGATAAATTTTAATTGAGAAAATCTCAAAAACACTGAATTTTTCAATTTTTTTTTTTAAAAAACACTATACTTTTGATTTTGTCAAATAAATATTAAACCTTTTAAATTTATAAAACAAAAACACTTAACTCTACTACGGTTGTCAAAATAAACAAATGAGCCGACGTGGTATAAAGAGGTACAAACACGTCAAATTGTTGTCGTCGGTTTTTAATTGTATATAATTCATGTATTTTTTTAATCATTTAAAAAGTTTAGTATTTTTTAGACAACGCATAAAAGTTTATGTATTTTTTTGGATCATTTAAAAGATTTAGTATTTTTTTAAAGTCATTTAAAAAGTTTAATATTTATTTGACAAAAATAAAAGTTTGTCGAATGCAACACGGTCCGTGTCGATTCTTCAACTCGAACATGCTTGACAGATTTGCTCGTAACTTTCTGCTCCAATGTCGGATTTATGCGATCTTGGTGTCTATGCGTAGATATTGAAGAGAGCTTTCCAATGAGGTAGAGAACA
>NW_010965372.1:194784-221055 GCF_000463585.1 Tarenaya hassleriana | reverse complement strand
TTTTTTTAATCATTTAAAAAGTTTAGTATTTTTTAGACAACGCATAAAAGTTTATGTATTTTTTTGGATCATTTAAAAAATTTAGTATTTTTTTTAAAGTCATTTAAAAAGTTTAATATTTATTTGACAAAAATAAAAGTTCGGTATTTTTTCTGTCCAAATTGTAAAGTTCAGTATTTTTTTAGGTTTTTTCTATTTTTATTAAATTTAAGTTTAATAGTATAATTTTTAATATCAATTATATATTGGTTTGGTAGGTGGTTCCCTCGATTCAAAAGGTCGGATTTATGGGATTGGCGCAATAGCGAGTCAGTTCGGCGGTGGTGACTTGTCTTTGTCGTCAGTGGCACGCCACGTATCTCTCTCGCGAGAAGTTGAGGAGCTAAAGAGGAAACACGAGGAGACTTCGACTGAACTTATAGCTGCTCAAGAAAAAATTGCCCAGTTTGATGCAGAACAGGCGAAGACTCCTCGATTAGAGGAGACGATGCAACGATTCATATCTCCGACCAATTTGCCAGTCCGTCAACTCAGAGTCTTGCTAATTCCGATCCACCCATCGATCAAGATGCCCAAAATCCTCTTGCAAATCTTGATGTTTTTTCTAACATTTTTTTTAGATAGTTTTTTTTTTGTAATTTCTAAAACAATTTTATTTTTAATTTTTAATTTTAATATAATTTCAAAAAAATTATTATAAATTTTTAATTTAAAATAATTTTAAAATTTATTTAAATTTTAAATATTTTTTTTTTTGCAAAAAATTCGACGGATATTGATATTTCCGTCGGATTAATCGTCGCACATTCCGACGATCATATCATCATTGATCATATACGTTTACGAGTCATGTGGAGATAATAGAGAGTAAAAATGAGATTTGTCACCTTCTTAACAGGAGAGATATCATTGGATCTCCCGTGCAAATCGGAATGTACAAATCTATGGTTTGTAAATCGGATTGTACAAATATATGGTTGTGCTTAGATGAATCATTCATCTATTTTGTGAGTTGATTGATCAGATGAGAAAACGGTTGAACTTGAAGGGTGGTTGGCTTCATGCCCTTGTTCAACATATGATATAGGGGGGCAAAAGGTCAGAACTTGAACTGTTACCGTCATGGTTAGATAACCTCTAACTCAATTTAATGTGGGTACTGGGTAGTCATGGCGTCTTGTTAGAGGTTAACCATGACTTTTGTTTCGAATCATGGCTTCTTCTTAAAGGTTAGCCAAATTGAGAACCACTCGAATCATAGTCGGTTTAAGAACGTGATTGAATGTCTCATGGAAATCAATGTCGGGGCCTTACTATAAGTATTGGCCAAGGTTTTCCATGCCTAATGAACCGAGACAGAACGAGTCACCTGTGGCTGCAAGGATACTGAGATAAATATGAGAAGTGCACTAAAGAGGAACCGATCTTGCTACCTGAACTGGGCAAAGGTAGGATTAGGAAGGCTGGCGCCATCGAGGAGCATGGAGGATGGAATGGAACCATCGGATGAGATGAAGTGATCGAGTTGATATCCTTCAAGCAAGAAGCGAACTTGGACACTCCAAGAAATGTAGTTCATCGGAGTAAATTAGGAGACGTTTGCCATGTTGATAGAAAGAAGAGATTTTCCGAGGATCTTTGGGATTGAAAGTGGCGACGATATCTATTGAGGAGGATTTGGCTTCAGCTGTTGGCAGTGATGTAGGAGTAGTCATGAGAGCAAGGGTTGACGAAACCAAAGGACAATGGTGTCGGAAAGGGGTGCAAAAGGCGGTGACGACGGTGCTAAGGTTTTGGAGTTTAATTTAGGCTCTTGATACCATATAAGTAACTTTATTAATATGCATGCTTGAGTATATATACATAAGTATGTTCGACTGTTTCAATTTCATCTCTATCGAATTTGAATATCAGAATAGTGGATATAGTCATGATTCGATGGGTTAGGTCCAAAAATAATAATTTTTTTGGTAAAAAATAAAAGAAGTTACATTTACATGTAAAAGCGTTTTGTTCTCTCGTGTAGACATATAGAATGACATAAATGTGTTTGTCTTCCTATAATATGGGTAACTATATACAAAATCTACAAAAGATGTTATGGCAAACTATATACACGTATCTAATCGCCGAAAAACAAAGAAACAAAGGGCAAAGCATCTGATGAGCCCCAAGTCGCTAAAACGCTCAATATGATGCAAACGTGTACCTCAACGAAGGCTCGGGATTTGCTGATACGTCGTACTCTCGCCCACTTGAATGCAAGCCCCGTCAATTGTAGGAATGAAACTCCACATAACCATCCAAATCTTTCCGCACGAGATCGTGTCCATGAACATAACAAAAACGGAACTACACCTCCACTAACGGAAAGAAAAGCAGACAGACATCCGGCCAACAAAACCCTCCACTGTCCAAGACTCTGCGCTTTTCCTAAAACTGTCAGTACTAACTTTTAATTAATTATAAGTATATGTGTATATACGTAAAGAAAGCTTACCAGACGGCTCTCCAGTAGACCGACAAAAAATGATAACACCGATGTCCTCACCATCAACTTTAGTGTATCCCATGCTATCTGGTCCGGTGATTTGTTAGGAAGCATGATACTCGGCGCGACTGCTATGTATCCTGCTACAAATTTCAGCATAACTCCTATCTCCCGAAGGTCTTGAGCAGTGTATTCCTCAGTCCATTCACTGTGAACTTCATCGCTATCTTCATCCTCGGACGAAGCCGTGTGTTCATTGTTATCTACCGGGAGCATGACTACAAATGTAAAAACATGTCATCCACAGTAAAGCACAAAATAAATAAAATAACGTTATGCCGTAAAATATGCAAAATCCAATTCAGTTCTTTACAAAGATAGAGTTAAAAGAGTAGCGTTTCTCTTACTAGAATATCAGAAAGATGCAGAAAAATTTGAAAGAGTTGGATGTGCTTTCTGTTCCTTGTCGTCTCCTTCGATAGATAGCGCTGTTCCTTATAACCCTTTTTTCGTGAATGCAGAAAAATGGGGACGTGCTCTGTCAGGAATTTTATCGGGGCAATGGTGGAAATTTTTCTTGCTGCCGAGAAAACGGGATGTCGTCTCCTTCCACTGAACTCAACCACCCATTTGCCAGAAATTTTCTCGGGAAAATGGCGGGGGTTTCTTGAACTCTTTCTTGCTGATGAGAAAATGGGAGATTGCTCTTCTGGTTTTGACCAGAAACAGAATCATAAACAGAGCAACCCAGTCCTAGAAAATCTTCTCCCTCCTATAGAGCTTTTCTGATTCGGTTCTTGTGACCCTTTTGTCAGAAATTTTCTCGGGAAAAATGGTGGGGTTTGCTGCCCAGAGAATGAGGGATTTCAAGCGAAGAAGATGAAATGAAAAAGAGAAAAGGGTGCTTCTGAGGCGGTTAGCTTTTGCCACGTGTTAATCAACAAGAGCGGGAAAATGTTATCTGTATTCTTGCGCAGCAAGAAACCCAAATCTACTCTTCATATGAAACCCAAATCTACTAATTGAAATTAACACGACCGCTTTCAATTCCGTGTGTATATATATATATACCCTCCATCACTTCAATTAGAACGAATTTACTATATAGTCAAAAAACAATTTCAACATATGTATGCATGTCTATTGTCAACTGATATAAAATTACGTATTAATGGCGTCAGATCATATGTACACACGTACTTAAATTTTGAGTAATTATGGTGAACCCTAACTTCTTGATATGGAATACGAAAAAAACAAATGTTGTAGTATATGTTAAAGTAAATTTGCGTGAATGTACCGATTTGAAAAAGCATATATGTTTGCATGATTTGCAAACTATATTTTATGTGAATTTTTTTAATTAAAGCACCTTTGACTTTATGGTATAATTTCTAATATTGGCATTTAGTTCTTGAAAAATCTCCAAGATAAAACAAACTCTAAAGGACAAAAGCTATTCTGTAGCATCGCACGAGATTTTTGCTCACCAGTTCAAAACCGTGCTGGATTTGGTCAACAGGCTTGCGCAACGGAAATAACGTTCAAAACTATTTTGAATGACTCACGGACCAATCTTGTGTGATGAAGGACTTCAAGAGAATAAAACAAACTTTTATGGTGACTCGTCTGTTTTTTTATCAAAATTTTTAATTTATTTTGTAAAATAAATTTTATAGACGGAAAAGAAGGCGTTCAACCCTCTACTCTATATGTCTTACAAGACACCATCATTGATCAGATGGGACTTGCGTTTGACCAACAAGCCAGAAATAAACAATTTGTATCTCGAGATAAATTTTAATTGAGAAAATCTCAAAAAACATTGAATTTTTCAATTTTTTTTTTTAAAAAACACTATACTTTTGATTTTGTCAAATAAATATTAAACCTTTTAAATTTATAAAACAAAAACACTTAATTCTACTACGGTTGTCAAAATAAACAAATGAGCCGACGTGGTATAAAGAGGTACAAACACATCAAATTATTGTCGTCGGTTTTTTTAACAATTATATATAATTCATGTATTTTTTTAATCATTTAAAAAGTTTAGTATTTTTTAGACAACGCATAAAAGTTTATGTATTTTTTTGGATCATTTAAAAAATTTAGTATTTTTTTTAAAGTCATTTAAAAAGTTTAATATTTATTTGACAAAAATAAAAGTTCGGTATTTTTTCTGTCCAAATTGTAAAGTTCAGTATTTTTTTAGGTTTTTTCTATTTTTATTAAATTTAAGTTTAATAGTATAATTTTTAATATCAATTATATATTGGTTTGGTAGGTGGTTCCCTCGATTCAAAAGGTCGGATTTATGGGATTGGCGCAATTTGGCTGTAGGTTGTTGATCTCAACATAGATGCTGAAGAAGCCAATACCTTCTTGAGGTATCCAAACCTTAGAATGGATTCCAACTCTTAGAATCAAGCTTGCTACAGCCTGATTCTAAACGTTAGTTTTCTTCTCTTAAAAATCTTCAAAGAACAAGATTGGTCTGTAGATCGTTCAAACACTACAAGAAAATCCGTCGCAAATACCGATTCATTTATTTTCGATGAAAATTTTTAAATTTTCGTGCTTTTTATTTCGTTTTGTGACAGATTACGAAAATTTTCCTTCGCAACACTTAATAAAGTCACGATTCGTCTTCTTCCTTCAGATTTTGAAATTTTGATAGAAAAATATCAATCTTCTCCAATCATTTTTTCTTCTAAAATCTGCCAGGGTATATATATATATATAAGTATATCATGTATATATATATATATGTGTATGAGTGTGAATATATATATATGTGTATATATGTATATGTGTATGTGTGTGTATTTTGTGTGCCTGTGTTGTTAATGCGTGTACTGTATGTATGTATTTATGTATGTGAATGTGAATATGTATATGTATGAATGTGTATGTGTGTATATATATGAATATGTATGTGTATGTATATGTTGTGTATCTATGTAAATGTGAATATGTATGTGTATGTGTGTATGTGTGTATGTATAGTGTATATGTTTATATGTATGTGTATATATATTTGATTGCTATATATGTAAAATATGTACGTGTATTATATGTGTATATGTATATATGTTTATATGTGTATTTATATATAATATATAATAAATAAGTAAAATTAAAAAAACATTTGCAACGGATTTTTCCATAGTTTTCCGTCACAAAATGCCGTCCGTCGTAATTTTAGCGGCGGATTAACGACAGACAAACTTTTTCGACACCGTTATACAGACGGAAAATATTCTGTCACATTCCATCGCAAATTTATAATTATGACGAATTTTTTTTATAATTACGATAGATTTTTTTTGTCGTAATTTCGGATGTTTCTTATAGTGAAAATAGTTTTGAACGATATTTCCGTTGCGCAAACCCATGGACCAAATTCGAGCACGGTTTTGAATCGGTGGGTGAGGATCCCGTGCGACCTAACATATCTATCCTAGGGGACTTCTAAATCTAAGTAAAATGAAAGGTGACCTCCGCGATGAAACTGTCTTGTCCGGAAGATCATCATATTTCATCCGAGCATGGGTTTGAAACTGTTTTGTAGGTTGAAAAATAAAGTGTTTGACCGTCTGCTCATGAAATTGAAGACGCCATTCAGTCCAAGATTACCGATCGAGTGACATAGATGGACGAGAGCAATGGTTCGATCTAACTTCGTAGGAAATCAACAATTTATATCTTGAGATGAATTTTTATTAAATTTAAATTTAATAGTATAATTTTTAATATTAATTATATATAATGGTTCCGTAGGTGGTTCCCTCCAATGCAAAATTTCGGATTTATGTGATCGGCACAATGGAGAGTTAGCTTGGTGGTGGTGACTGGTTTTCATCGTCAGTGACACGCCACGTATCTCTCTCGCGGGAAGTCAAGGAGACTTCGATTGAACTTATAATTGATCGAGAAAAGATCGCCCAGTTTGGTGCCATACATGCGCTTGGTTAGAAGAGATGATACAACGATTCATACCTCCGACCGATTTTGCCGGTTCATCGACTCAGAGTCCCGCTAATCCCGATCCACCCGTCGATCAAGATGCCCAAGATCCTCCGGCAAATCTTGATGATTTTCCAAAAAAAAATTTTAAGATGGTTTATTGTAATTTATAAAACAATTTTTCTTTAAATTTTAGATTTTAATATAATATCAAATCGATATTAATTTTAATTTGTTATATTTTTATAATTTATTTAAAAATTAAATTTTTATTTTTTTTCCGCAAAAAATTTCGTTTTCCGACGGATGTTTCCATCGGATTAATTAATCGTCACACATTCTGACGAAATTCTATCATAGTGTAGTTGTCAACTCTATGGAAAGTCCGTCACACATGTTGTCGCAGTGTGACGAAGGCCCAATATCCATTGTCATCGCTGGTTCGATAGATTGGTCCATCACATAGATCGTCGTAGTGCAATGAAGGAACACTTCTGTATGGTTGGTGCTTGCCTGACGGATTATTCTGTCGTTCATTTCGTCACAATTAATGACGATGAATTACTGACAGGTATTACCGTCCATTTACATCGGGAAATATGGGTGGTAAATCCGTTGGCAATAAGTTCCGTCGTACTCCGTCGTATACAAAAAATAAACCGCAAAAATTTGAATTTTTTCATTGGAAATCTCGAAAAAAATAAAATTAGGAGTTGCGGCGGAAAGTTCTGCCACAAATCTCTCACAAATTCCAAAATTAAATAACATAAATTTAAAAACAAATAAAATTAATATATACGACAGAAATTTCCGTCGCAGTCCATCGCAAATTCCAATAGATATTAAAATTTTCGTAGCAAATGATGTTTGTCATTGCGACGACAACGTTTACGTCGCATTCCATCGTAAATTTTCGACGGATTTTATGACTGTTTGCTACGGAATAAAAATTCTCATATTTCGTCACAAAACCGTCGAATTCTATCGTAATTTGTTTGCGACGGATAAATTCCATCGCAAATTCTGTAGCTATATAAAGATTTTCTTGTAATGACTCTGTCTCAATTTCCGACAACGATTTACGGACGGAACACATTCCGTCTCATTTCGTCGCCATTGCCATCTTCCCGGAAAAACCGATATGATGCACTCTCTTATCTTTTGGAATTTTATCTCTCAGATAGAAAATGTAAAACGTAAAATGAGGGTTCATATAAAAGAACTCAAAAGCAAGGTGCACATTAGTTCCGGAAAAAAATAAATACACAAACTAAAGGGAAGACGACGGGGCACGAAGAAAATGGGGAAACACAAGAGAAAAAACCAGACCACAACGACATGGAGAAGAAAGCAATGCACAAGAATCTGAAGAGAGATAAGCCAAGAGGAGCTTTAAGCCATTTGGCGTGGATGAAAGCGCGTGCCACGCCCACCGCCGCTATTCGTACTCTGTGGTCGAGAATATTCATGCCGCAGATGCATGGAGCCAACGCTCCAAGGCAATAACAAAGAACAGCTATCTCGGCGCCAATCCATATATCGAACGAATATGCCTATCATAAACAAGAAGTTGGACCCTTTTTTAACCCTAGCTAGGAAAATAATGTATTCAATGTAGATTCAAAAAGGACCCAACAATTGAACGAAGATAATGCAACACATAAAAAAAAATAATTTATGAAAGCAATACTTTGATCAGAAGGTTTTTAAGTGAAAGGAAAACCCACGCTCTATCTTTTTCGTGAGCTTGCATTCTTATTTATAATCAATAATACAAAACAAATCAAACCTAGAAATATGGGAGACATGCGTTATACTAGGTCTTGAGTATAACGTCTTTCAAGACTTATTCAAACAAAAAAAAAACAATCACAAATAACCAAATCAAAAACCCATACGTGAGGAATATGTTTAACTCCAACAATCACCTCCTTAAACATATTCCTCCATCATAGCAAAGTAGCTTCTTCCTCATCTTCTTCCACCAAATGTACTTGCTTCTCCTTGCAATTCACCTTGAAATGTCCATATTTATGACAATTATAACATTGCACCTTACTTATGTCGAATCTTTGATTACCTCTGTCACCTCCTAAATGACCACGACATCTATCATGCCATTGTCCTCGGCCGCGACCGCGACCTTTCCATTCACCGCGTGCTAACAACACATGTTCGTCATCCCTTGAATCGAGTTCCTTTAGACGTTCTTCATGCGCCTTGAGTGCTCCCTTCACTTCCTCGACAGTCATCTTCGTAAGATCTCTAAATTGTTCCATCATCGAAGTTAACTGGAGATACTTCCCCGTCACAGACCTAAGCATCTTTTCAATTACTTGAATCTCACCTACTGTTTCTCCCAAAGCCCTCAATTTGCTTGCCACAGTAGATATCCGACCAGTGAATTCATCAACTGATTCACTTTCCTTCATCCTAATCCCTTCGAATTCTCTTTTTAGGGATTGTGCTCGCACCTTCTTAACTTGAGCATCTCCTAGGTGCATAGTTCTGAGGGCATCCCAAACTTCTTTTGCTGAAGTTTTCTCTTCTAGTTGTTGTAGCGTTTCTTCGTCTAACTCTTGACATATCACTGCCAAGGCTAACATGTCGAGTCGAGGATCAACTGGACCTTGCGACTCCACAGCTTCCCATACGCCTTGAGCTTTCATATTTATTCTCATCTTCATCGCCCAAACGGCGAAATTTGTTTTCGATAAGATCGGATACTGAAGGGTTACACTACCTTCTTTCATCGACGGTCTCACTTCCGTCGCACTCTGGCTACCGTTACCGCCGTTTCCTCCGCTTCGAACGGCACTCGAGTATGATTGAGACATTTTTTTTTAAAAAAAAAACTCTCCTTTCACCGAATCTTTCAACCTTGGCTCTGATACCACATGTAGATTCAAAAAGGACCCAACAATTGAACGAAGATAATGCAACACATAAAAAAAAATAATTTATGAAAGCAATACTTTGATCAGAAGGTTTTTAAGTGAAAGGAAAACCCACGCTCTATCTTTTTCGTGAGCTTGCATTCTTATTTATAATCAATAATACAAAACAAATCAAACCTAGAAATATGGGAGACATGCGTTATACTAGGTCTTGAGTATAACGTCTTTCAAGACTTATTCAAACAAAAAAAAACAATCACAAATAACCAAATCAAAAACCCATACGTGAGGAATATGTTTAACTCCAACATTCAAAGCCATGCAAGCATATTACATACACCCACTTGCAAAAGCACAAAGCCCTAATTAATCATCTCTTTCAGTATTCAACATTAACTGAAACTTATTTGGTTGAGAATTAGACATGAGCACATGTACAGTTGTTCGAATCCATGAATCAGTAACAATACAACGGTGGAACATGTGGTCTTCTGGTAGAGTTTCTGAGGAATGATTCAACGCCTACAGAAAATGTTTCCAGCCTGAGTAGGTCGAGCGCATACGCAAGGAATCCATCACCGGTGACTCGAAACTCGCGCAGATGATGGCAGATGACGCCGATATCAGCCCAAGGATGAATGCTCTGAAATTCGAACGTCTTTTGATCATATTTAGCACACGCGCCTCGTCCATTGGAGAGACAAATTAATCCGAGAGAGAGAGGAATGTTAAAAACCGTAAGCTAAACACACCACCAAACCCTAGAATCTTTTTTTTAGATATCTTTATATTATAGTATTGAATCCTCCGACAATAAAAAAAAAACTAAAGATAGAAAGAAACGCACCAGATATAATCACTTTTATATCATAATTATTTTATTAAAATTTTTTTATTAAAATTTGCTCTATTGGGGAGACGAATCAATGTGAGAGAGAGAGAGAGGACAGGAAACTAATAATTACTAAATAGTTTCATAATACCTGTAGCCGTTGATATTGCCGTATTTTTCTTTTTTTTGGTAAAGGTTGCATATTTCATTGATAAAAGCTTTACAGAACATGATGAATTAAGGAGAATGTGAAAACCAATTAAGCGACCAGGGAAGGGGTCTTAGAGGTCGGACTTTGGTATGCTGCAGATATGATGTTCTCACTTTCTGAATGGACTCCCACGACAACTATTCGGAAACCGGAACTCTCATCGGCACCTATCTGGCTTACTCTATGCAACATCCCTGCAGAGATGCTTCATTGAAAGGGATCAGTTATATAGCTAGCAGGATTGGAGAACCCCCTGCATTCTGAAAAGATGCGACTTAATCCCCTAAGCATTGGTGAATCAAGGATTAAAGTTGAAGTCCAACTTGGTTCACCCCTCCCAAAATTTGTGGAAGTTGAAGATGATAAGGGTGGGGTTGCCACGTCGGTATCCACGTCAGAAACTGAGCGCCACGTCAACAAAAACAAAAACCAGAAGTTGGTTTACTAAATTCATTTCTAAGAAAGAGGAAGTGATTCCGAAGATGCCCTTTGTTGGGTCCAAAACATGTTTGACTATTGGTGCGAGTCTCTATCTCGAAAGAGGCAGGTGGGCACGTGTCTGTTGGCTTTTGTGCTTAGTCCTAAGCTCTCTTATTTCCCCACGCGTTTTAATTCATTGCCGTCTGAGAAAAAGTAGTTGTTGTCGACATTCGGTATCTTGTCATGGAGGAGGGCATAGGAGGTCTTGGTTCGTCTTTTGCTTTTCCATGAGATGTCAACAATATGGCTTTTGTTTTTTCAGCTTTCTTGAATCTGCCGAGAAAAAACGTGATAATAGCGTCGTCCTACTTCTTCCAATGGTAAAGTATCATGTTCTGCATTATTTTTTTTTCAACTATTGAAGCCAAGTATTTGTTGTAAAGGAGATTCTACTGTACGCTGTATAAAAATCTCATTGGCGTATGATGGCGAATACTAGAAGGTGAAATAATAGATATATAAAAATGGATAGAATTAAAAATGATGTTCTTAGAAAGAAATAAAATATAAGTAATAGATATAAAAGAAAAATTATGAGGAGACGTATAATATGGTTTGGACATATACAAAGTATATCGATAGGTGATCCAGTTAGAAAAGTGGAGACTATAGAAATAAAGATGAAGAGAAAATGAAGGGGTAAACCAACATTAACTTGGAAACATGTCATCGGGAATAGTTTGAAATTATTGCGAATTTCGAAAGAGCATAGTCAAAATCGAAATGAGTATAAATGAAGAATTCATTCGGCCGACCCCAAATAAAATTGGGATTAAAACGATATTGATGTTGATACTGATGTATTAAAGCTCTTATAAAACTTTTCTCTGTTTGACTCTTTTAGGGAAAAGGATCGTAGATAAGCTCGCATTCTATAGTATACGTGAGAAACTTTGTATTTTTCATTTCCCTTGGTCAAATCAGATGATAATGATTCTGAACTGAATTATTACCTTTTTTTTATAACGACCCATAGCTGCTATCCTTCGGATGCGCTGACTAGGTAAACCTCCGGTTCGGGAGCAGCGTTTGTATATGGATCATATAAATCCAGAAATTACCTCCATCCCCACCCGCCAGAAACCGAACATTCAACCTCAAGGTTAAGTTATTTCATACCCCAAGTTTGACCACTCGCCCACGATATATTGGGTTTGAATTATTACTTTTAGTTCACAAAAGGTAGATCTTCCTCGGCCTCAGTTATTGTAACTTGTTGAAATAAATTATTTAAAAAAAAATATCATATTGTTACGAATAGCAATAATATTTTTTGAATATTTTGTTATTTTTACCGTCATTTAATAATAAAAAAAACTATTTATACGAGAAAAAAGGATTTTAGGGTTTTAATTTTTTTAAAAAAGTGAAGTTAATTAGACAAACAACTCTATCAATAATTTTTACAGTTACCAATAACCGTCAGAAGTACATCTCAGAAATCATTCAACTTTTTAGCTGGATCAAAGAGATCTAGATAAAAAGCTGTGTTGCAGATCTGAGAAATCATTCAACAAAAAAAAAAACAATAAGAGATCTATAATGATGGGCACATATGCAAATATTTTCATACCCTTGTTGCAATGTGGGGTTATATATATTTGATGTCGAGGGGTTTCATTCAAGTGTGTACCATGATTTTTTTTTTATCAAATTTTCAATAATTTCTTGGGAAAAACTCTTAAAAATTCTCAAATTTATAATATAGTGGAAAACTATTCCTGAATTTGTAGGTGTTTTTTTTATTCTCTTTAAGACACGATAATTCATAACTTGTTTAACAGTGTCATAATCGTTCTTACCAAAAATTTTTGTAAAGTAATATGTTGAAAAATCCTACATGGAACATGAATCATCAAAACCCGTCAAATTTTAATGTCATGTATGCAGAATCGGGTTTAATAGACACGGTTTAATAAAACCGATTTGTAAAAATTCCGGTTCAGTAAATATAACAATTTGGCTGGTATTTCCGAGCTCATCGATGGCATTTCCGATTGCCGCATCTCTTCCGAGAACAACACCGTTCTCATAGAAAAATCTAGGACAAAAAAAGATCTACTCTCGATGATGGGTATTTTGATGCCAAACGCTCCTGTTTCGGCGGAGATATGGATTTAGAGCTCGAGAACCGACAGTGTTGATAATTATTCCGATCTCCGTCATTATCTCAAATCTTCCGGTGTACTGAAATTTTCACTATTACGAAACGATTTTGTTAAACTGTATCTATTAAACCCGGTTTTGTATAGGATTGTTTAACACATTATTTTGATCAAAATTATTGTTAAGATGATTATACCACTTTTAAACAAGTTTAAAAATAATCGTGTCTAATTTTTCAAGTTCGGAACATTAGTAAATTTAGAAATTATTTTTCCATCGAATTACACGTTTAAAATTTTTTAGGAATTTTTTCCTGATTTCTTTTCTTCCTTTCTTTTTTATAACGTGGTAATCCATAAATAAACCCTTTTCTTATATCATAGTATGCAAAACGCACGAGATATATAAACTACTTTAGATTACTCATATTGACAGAATCGAAGATAAAGATTGAAGAGTACACATCTGACCGTTTGAATATATTTTATCATTCATGATCAATGATAAAGCATGATTTTTATGATACAATGAACTCAGAATCTTTGGAGATTTGGAGATGTTTATAAATACCGTAATACAAAATTCACACAACCTTATGGGTCGGTCAGTCAAATCACGAAGCATTGGTTTTATTGTATATATATATATATGTATACACACACACGTATGTAAATCTCAACACGAGACAGTCTCCTCCACTTGCTAAAAGCACGAAACCTTTGGCTAATGAGACCTAACGGGTTTACCATCATTCCGTGGGGTACGAACTAACAAACTATAAAAACAGAAACCTATCCATAACATAAATTACTTCTCAAAGCAAGGAACGAACACTTTGCCTTACCTCATTACCCAACTTCTCTTCACATGCAAAACTTCTTCTTCTGCAACATATATCATGCATATTGTCAAAAAAAAAAAAACCCCCGAGGGCAGACGAAATCGACTAAAGGAAACTGCTTGCTTCTTATCTGAAAATTTTTAGAAAAAGGAATCAGGTGTCCGCAAAAGGGTAGTGGTCTACCTTGTATTTCGCTTCCTCCTGCCTGTCTATGTAAGCCAGAAGTTCTTCTTGCCTCATCAATGCCTCATGTAACGCCTGCTTAAGCAGAGTGTATGTGAATAATATAAGATCGGTATGCAAGCGCACGGGCGATTGGATGGAGAGATTCAATGTTTTATACCTTTTTGGTAGCAATAAGTTCGGCTTCTAGTGCATCCACGCGATAAACAGCAGCATTTAGCAGTTCCTCTTTCTCATGAGGCATTGTGTATCGCTTTGAATGAAGGGTTTCCACTGTTTTCTCGAGGTTACCTAGTCGAACCACTACAGAAGAAAGGAGATCTCTTTCGGAGATAGTTGGGTAAGCCGGTGATGGAGGGCGCGACTCCTTTTCAATTGGTTCATCACCCATGTCAGCTCTAGTGCTCGAAGAATCGGACTGAGACTGTCCTTTCGTCTCTGGTGGAGCCAGAGGCACGAAGAGAGTAAGCAAGGTCATGAAGACTGTGGTTAGCCACCTCCATATATAACTAACCATCCATGTACTCTCCAAACCAGATGTTGAAGTTGTACCTGTGACATGTTCCACATCATCGGGATAGATCATAGGGTTATTTGTTTGTTAAGCTTTGATATTTTATGTCTCTTTTATTAGTCAATCAGTTTGTATGGAGTTGATATTACTATGTTTTGTATTTATATATTTGCTTATGATAGTATGATAGGAATTAATATTATAATGAAAGAAACTAAGTTTTCTATATAAACTCATTCAATTATCAATAATACAAATCTGCAAATCTTATCATTTAAATTATTTAATTGGGTTGGGGGACTAGGAATAATGATGAGTAACACCCCCGAGTGTTCACCACCTACAAAGCCGATTATACAATGGATGGCATCACAATGATACTCTCCATAAGAAAGAACAACCATCAGTACCATAAGTATACCTTGCATCTCACGGCAATATTGATAGCATCTGAAGGCCGGAGATCAAAGCTGATGCAATCGGATTCATTACCAACCTGCAACAAAATCCGAAGCACCGTTTTACTTATATCGATAAACTGGGTAACTAGTATATTAAAGTTTTTCAAAACCGATGGAAGATGGAAGTGGTTACATGCCTTTGAAAGGAACAACTGTGCGAAGTATGCCTCCTGAACTCTTTTGGTGACTCTAACAAGTTTAACCTGAAGAAAAGTTGGATGATTTTTCATTAACAATGTCTTGCAGAATGGAATTTTGAGAAAGAGAATGAGGAGAAAAGAAACAGAAATCACAACAAGACATACTTCATAACCCATCTTGTCAACCATCTCCTTCTTCCCTACAAAAGGGACTTTTGTTCCTTCAATAAGATTATCAGAAAATTTGATAATTAAAAAAAAGGGGAGGGCGAACGAACGCTCTAATATTGTTTAAGGATCTCCCAACTCCTAAAGACCGGTAAAACATCATTGGTAGGTTCCTAGAATCTATCAAATTTCTATGAGAAATTGCGGGTAGACAAAATGTTTTGGACAATCGAAAAAGGTGTAATTTCATCTGGATTTTTGCACATCTTAGTTTTCGGCTTTGGGTCTTACCTTCTAAAGCAATTGGCTTTCCATGGGGCTCCCAAGATACATCCACAACTTTATCCACCATCGGTACACACTCCTCATACTCTGAAAAATGAGGACTTGATCTTCCATTGACCCGATTCTGGATAACCGTAAAAGCATGTGAGGTAAGGCAAGTACAAAAGACAGGGAGGTGTATCACGACGGTGGATTTCTGTACATATCAAGCCACTTACATCTTCAGTAACAGGAGTCAACTTAGGTACAAGGTTGTTCTTGTTTACTTTCGGAGAAGCCATCTCATCCATTTCAGACCCTGACTCCGCTGTTGAAGTGTCACTAACTTTTATCTGAGTGAAGGGATGATATTGCCACTGTCAGATACTGTTTCACCAAAGTGTTATGTTACTGACACTCAAAACGAGCTTCATCCTGAAAAATCTGAAGACCTCACCCGAGAACAAGATGACTTATCAAGCGAGGATACCTGTGGGTCATTGTTCGAGATAGCACTCGCATGCCTACAAAGCGTCCCACCACTACGAACCATCTGCATGGAGACCAGAAGATCATTATGCCAGTATATATGTTTTGGTTTTAACAGCAATAGGACATACAAGTTGGAGAATATCAAGGAACGCGTTTCACCTTCAATATTTCAGGGTCTTTCCAGGGCCCTTTATCTGATCTCATACAACCACCCTGATCAGTGCAAGTGCATGTTCCGCCAAGAAAATCTGGCAGCTGACTGAACAATTTCCAAAAATGGTTATATGTCGGGGACTTGGTAATCAAGCAAAACACAGGAAAATGAAAAATCGATACCTTGCATCAATTATCTCAAGTAATTTGTTCTGGTACTTGCTACCAAGGACCTATCATACAACATCAGTGCCAGTTGATGCAATCAAATTTTAGTTACAAGGGTGGTGGAAAGATGAATGTAAAGAATAACAGTCAATTTACATGTATCTTCGCGGTCGTTTTTGGATCGAGAAAAGATTTGATGGAACCCCAGAGCATCTTAAAACCAGAACCAGCATTGATGATGAACATACGGCGAAGTGTCTGCACACACGTCATACAACATGATATTTAACCAGAGGCTGAAAACACAGCATTCTTTGGATACAATGACAACCACTCCATACCTCAGGGTAATTATCATTATCAATCTTTTGCAGATGCATTATGAGATCCCGAGCAGGCTTAGTCAAGTTTTTAAAACCCTGCAAATGTATACTAGAATCTAACTAGAAGATACGGGATATTTTGCAAATTCCAGATGAAATTTCAAAAAGAATATTTAAGGTTTGGGATTAGAAAAGGCATATACCACGCCTTGAACATCTAGAATTGTTGTGCTGGAGTCAATGTGTCTCTTTGCAGCAATGCAGCAAGCTGGAAACTTAATAGTAACGGTTTTCTCAAACTCCTGAACATGATATCTCACATATCGTTCCAGAGTGGTGACTTGCATGAGTTTGCTTGGCTCTACTTTTCCTAATCTTTCTATGTAAACAGGTCTTCCTTCCTTATCAACACCATGATAGCCCTGAGGGTAGTATTTGAGAACTTCGTCCAGTTCAGTAAACTCAAAATCCTAGAACAAAGAAACTATCAGCAACTATCCACAAAACTTCAGCTGCAGCAATAACAGTTTTGAAAACAAAGTAGGTTTGCATACAAATACTTAACAACAGCAAAAGATTTACCCCCAAAATTGTCTCTGTACCAAAATCTCTTCTCCACTGGAGCATATTGGCCCACATTAACTTCGCTTTTCCAAGATCAAATTTCCTTGCTTTCAGAAATCTGTTGGCAGGAAGAAAGAAAAAATTTAATAACAAGTAATATGTCATAAAAACACGGCTCATAATTCAATAACTGTCTCCTTCTACTGTTTAATCTCAGGACCAAAGTCTTAAACAAGGAATGTAATCCTATAAGCAAAAACGCACTGACAGACCCGTATGTGGTGAAATATGCATCTCCCAACTAGTATACATTAGCTGACAAACTCCATTTAGCAACATAGAGCAGACAGACACGCGCTAAGTTCGTCGACAAGGGAAATAGGAAGTCATATCAATCAGGAAGAAACTATCAGCAGAAAACAATGGAAGAGACAAATGACCTCAACATCATGTGATAATCATCCAGTCTGGGAGGAAGCAAATTATCCGAGATGAGTGCTTGTCTGAACTCATCCACAGCTCGCAACTCCTCGGCATCATGTACATCTTCGATGGTAAGAGAAAGAGAACGATCACTGGTTGTCCTCCTACTTTTCTTCCTCAGCGAATGTCTGAATTTGCTTGAAGCCTTCGCTGCTTTCTTCTTCAAGTTACCGATTCTAGTTCTCTTCTCATCCTCTGAAGCTTCAAAATCTGACTTCCTCTCTCTTCTCTCGTCATTGTTAGAACAGCCTTCGAAGCCTGAAACACAACCAAACACGCAAACATCACCGTGGGACCTCACAACGTAACAGT
This sequence comes from Tarenaya hassleriana, assembly GCF_000463585.1. Classification (NCBI taxonomy): domain Eukaryota; kingdom Viridiplantae; phylum Streptophyta; class Magnoliopsida; order Brassicales; family Cleomaceae; genus Tarenaya; species Tarenaya hassleriana. The sequence continues at coordinate 203,003 of NW_010965372.1, read as the reverse complement.
CCCTCAATTTCTACTAGTTTCCTTGTCGGAATCCATCACAACATCGATAAAAAAAAACACACGAACATGAACGCCACGAGACTACAGAAATCAATCCGGTTCCTGTTACAGATTAAAATATAGCAACCCAATCACAATCCGAAACCAGCAGCTTAAAGCCCTATAATTCGCAGGCAAAACCCCAAAATCGCGTCATTCAAACCTAGGAAAACGATCAAGAACAAAGCAATAAGCAGGAAAGAGAGACTTACAAGGTCTGGCGAATCGATCCAGAGGACCCGACATAGAATAGAATCGATCGAGCGAAAAGAGACGAGAACCCTGGGAAATCCGAAATCTGCAAAATCACGCGAGAGGAAACAGGGAAATAGAAAGAGACGTCAAATGAACCGATGACTTTTAAATGTAATCGTGCGTTATAAGTAATTCTAATAATAATTAAAAAATAATGAAATTTAGTTTAAGAACCCAGATTCTAATTTTTTATTTTAAAGCGGTTGGTCATTTTTGTGGGACCCACTTAAGTTCGACGAGCCGCCTCGTGTGAAACCTCTTGGCGGGAACTCTTCCTTTATATCTGCAAGACTGCAACTGCAACATCTTTCTTTCTCCTTTTTTTTCTCTCCTTTTTATTTTGGTAATAAAAGCCAAATCAAGAAAATTAAAATTAATTTTTGTACGAACCGTGAGCCCCAGGCAACTCCAAATGGAATCTGAACAGATCCAACCAATCAGTGGAAAGAACCAAGTTGATTAATTCTTAATCTGTTCTTAATTAATTAGAGATAAAGAACGCACTAATCGTGTTTAAAGTCCAAACATATATTAACAAGTGACACATACATACACACACATGACATACAGTCATTGTTTTTCTTCTTGTTTCACTAAGGCAAACAAGTGTAGAAGTTCGAGAGAGCATCTCCTGTTCTCCTTCACTTGTTCCAAGCCTCTCCCCCCACAAATGGCTTCTTGACTATTATTATTATGTACAATAGCTACCTTCTTCAAGCTCTAACCAAAACCAAAGGCAAAAGTATAACGATTACACAAACTCGAAATTTACGAAAATCATATAGGTATTTCAATTCAACGTCGGGTTATGGAATTGGAACGATAGGTGTGATCATACCTCTCATGTATATTTCCTCAAGTTCCGTTTCGCCCGAAGCTGTCCAAGCTTGTCTCTCCACTCAGCTGCAAAACCATGGCGGCTAGTGATCTCAAATTCAAGAACAAGAACACCCACCAAGTTGTTCATACAAAAACTGGATACCTTATAGTCACTGATCAATACCCAGCTTTACAGGTAAAAACTTCAGAAAAACGTTTCTGATTTGACACCCATCTCCACACTGGAGGGGATCGAAGAGTCTGTGATGTTAAGCGGAAAGGGTCGAAACAGAATACTTCTTGGAAAGAGTCTATGATGTTTAAGTTCATATGCACGAATCACGGTTACCATCAGATGCGGAGTAATTCCATTGTTTAGCAAAAAAGGGGCAAGAATTGGATAGGCAAGATTTCATTAGGACAATGACCCGAGATTTGAGTGGATTAGGACGAAGAGCTTACCAGCTTCGTCATATCGTTCTTCATCAACAGCTTCCATCATGTTCCTCAAAAGATTAAACTCTTTTGTATCTAGACAAGGCTGAGAAGTAGGACTGCACGAGGAAAACAACGGGTTTAAGTTATCATAGTCTCGTTTCATCAGAAGAGAAAAAATTTATAGATTTACCGAACATATCAGTTCGAGAATTACCGGTCCAATTCAGTAAATAATAACCCATCGGAAGCAGGTGCTTGTGTATTGAGCTTCCCTGATTCGATAATACGCATCCCATCACTATATGCTAAGTACTTGTTAACTTGGATAGGTACCTACAAAGCCGATTATACAATGGATGGCATCACAATGATACTCTCCATAAGAAAGAACAACCATCAGTACCATAAGTATACCTTGCATCTCACGGCAATATTGATAGCATCTGAAGGCCGGAGATCAAAGCTGATGCAATCGGATTCATTACCAACCTGCAACAAAATCCGAAGCACCGTTTTACTTATATCGATAAACTGGGTAACTAGTATATTAAAGTTTTTCAAAACCGATGGAAGATGGAAGTGGTTACATGCCTTTGAAAGGAACAACTGTGCGAAGTATGCCTCCTGAACTCTTTTGGTGACTCTAACAAGTTTAACCTGAAGAAAAGTTGGATGATTTTTCATTAACAATGTCTTGCAGAATGGAATTTTGAGAAAGAGAATGAGGAGAAAAGAAACAGAAATCACAACAAGACATACTTCATAACCCATCTTGTCAACCATCTCCTTCACCACCTGATACATAGTAGGCCTTGCCTGCAAATAAGTAGCCGAAAAAAAATCCATTAACTCTCTCTTCATATCTCCTAGGATACAAAAATTGGAGTATATTAAGAGTGATCAATAAAAGCATACGATTTGGAGATTCGTCAAAGCTGCCATAAGCAACACACTCGGCATCTCCACTGCAATAAACAACAGAAGAAACGAACTCAGAGCAATGGCCAGCGAGAATAATGCCACTTTAAGATTACCAAAATTTTAGGCTCTCATATGATGAGTATGGGTACAATGTCACATACACACGATAATTGGAAGGAGAAGACCGGTTCCATCTTCCATTTTCAAAACAATTGCAGGGTGTGGAGCATAATCTGGTAGATGCCCTCCTTGAGGATTGTTATGGACACAGCGTAAATGCCTGCCATCCCTCATCTTTACCATGAAACCATCAGCTCCACTCCTCACCTCAACTAAATACGAAATCCAAACAATATATCAATACACAATAGACAAGTACTTCACATATAATCAAGGGCATCCACAAGCAAATGGAATTAGAGCTGGTGGTCATCATTTCAACATAATATATCAATACCGAATCATGTTTCAGACCAAAAGAGAACTCGGGTTTCTTAACTGATTATTAATCAAACTTACCGGCTTCCACCACACTAGAGTTAACATACTCTTCATTATTTTCGTTGAAATTCTCAGCAGTACTCCCAGAACCGTCAGAATGTGAACTGAAAACACACTGTATACTCTTGCATCGACGAAGATGCAACCTTAGATGGACGGTGGAAGCCCGGGCCTTGACAACTTTTGCAGGGCTGCCCAAGAATCGGCTTCTAAGAAACTTAGTGTTTGAGGCAGAGTAGCTAACAAGCGAAGTACAGGCATTCATTTGTCTGGGACGAACAGCCGGGCAAACAACAGGTGCATGAACTGACCTCATCTTCGCTCCTTAAATGCTGAACCCAAGAAAAGCACAACAAGAACAAAACTTAGCTCTCTGTTAACAATGGCTTATATGTAACTTTCAACAGTCACAAACTACAATAACTGAAAGATATATGAATCAGTAACAGGAGATAGCTGTCTCTATAACTCCGCGTAACTAGATAAAATTGGAAAAACATAAAATGCTAAAAATCTGTAAACATGCTAAAAGTCTGGTGTAATGATATTCATGAGCAGTGTGAGCTAAAAATGATCACTTGAGACTGGTTTTTCCTATATCCTGTAACATAAAACATAAGAAAGCATATTTAGCTTTAGGGTTCCATGAGAGCTTCTGCAGAAACAAGTCATAAATTTTGATACAAAAGATGTTTTTGCTATCCAGCATCACCACAACCTCGATCCCAAAATGTCAATTTCCAGAATTCAATTTTAGTGCAGAGTTATGCCCACGAATATATACATACAGACACACACACACAATTATATACAAATATAAGAAGGCACATCAACATGCTAAGATTCAGCTACTACAATATGAACATGAAAAATCACTGATGCACATAAAGCACGACTAAAACCCCAACAAACTTTCCAAAAAAAAAGTCAACAATCAAACGGTTGGCAGATTTTCGATCTGACAAGCAGATTTACACAGAAACCCAGAAGAAACTTTCAATTTCTGTGATGATCAAAGAAACAGAGCCGATTTTACCCACGATTTCGCGAGCCAAACCCAGATTTTCCCGGAAATTCTAAAATCGGAGGATCCGAAATGGGCTGTGGAGAAGATGAGCGAGCAAACTCGACCAGATCGATCGACAAAGTTCCCAAGAATGAGAGAGAGAGAGAGTCAGAGAGAAGGGCGACGAAGAGGATATAGATATTCTTCACTTAGATCAACAGCGAGAATCTCCGTCACTTTATCCACCGATGTTTAGACGAATTGACCATTTCGCCCTTTTCGAATCAGCTACCCTTTAAATTGAACAACAGACTAGCAACTAGAACCAAACACTAATTTATAATTGTAATTGTATTTTTATCCTATATGAAATAATTATAATTATGTTGTATTATATATAATAAATAAATAATATAAGTTTAAAAGGAGAGCTATGAAAGAATATTTTTTATATGAAAAAAAAGGGTATACGACATTTATGGTGAGTGATAGGCATCCCTTACAGCACCATGTTTATCATTTTTACAAAAATATGAAATAATAATGAAAACAAAGGGTATAATAAGGAACCGAACACATGAAAGTTTCAATAGTTTGTCATTTTCCAAATTCTTGATAGCTGAACGAACAAGAATTCATTTAAATTAAATGAGTATTAGTAAAATATGGATGTTAAGAGTTAGTATAATCTATCTAATTTAATTTTATCAATTAAATTTTTATATTGTATAATTTGAAATTTGAAATTTGAAATTTCTCTTATTTTCTACTCCTATAAACTTAATTTCGTAAGTTTATAAACTCCTCTTGAAATTTATTTAATTCACATTTCTAAAATTTAATAAAAAATAATTTAACTTTTTAAACTTTTTTAATTCAATTAATCAGTTCCCAACTATAATTGTTTTTCCAATTATGTGAGATTTTTTCCTCATATACTGAAAAAACATTTGAATTTTTGTTTTAAAAAGTTTACAAATTTAACATCTCGAATATAATGCGATAAAATCCAATCTAATAAGATTTTTTATAAAATAATTTCCCGAAAATTTATAAATAATGGGTGCATATGATTTACTTTTACCAACTTAAAAAGAATAGTCAAATTTAGAAAAAAAAATAATAATATCCACAAAAGAAAGATTCTAATTTCTTTACTAATTTATCAAAAGGGTGAGAGTGAGAAGACAGACACGTCATCAATAACCGGCGGCATTATTACAATACGTGTGGAGAGTGACACGTGTTACTGATATTACATGTATGATGATACTATGGATAAGGCAGAAGAAACGTTCAATTCAATCGTATTCTCTCTCTTTTTTTTCCTCTTTCTATTTTCTTTCTTTTTTTTTGTGTCAAATCATTGAGATATTTTGAATAATTTCATATTGTTGTTTTAAAATAAAATTCTATAAAAAAATTATAATTTATCTAAATATGTCATATAAATAAATCAATTTCAAACTAACAAATAAATACTACAATTTGATCGACTTGTACCAAATCAATACCAATTTGATGTATATTTGGTATTTAACTAAATAAAATCATTGATTAATGACCATCTATTTGATACTATCATCTCCTTCATAAGACTATAAAACTTTCACAGGACATCAAGCGGGCTTTATTTTCATTTAGCATCGGGTCCCAATAGTGGCTGAAGACTGATGTAAACCCTAGATTTACACCAAGTTATCAATCCAAAAATCAGCAAGAAAATCAACACGAATAATAGGATTTCGAGATTCTCTATATTTTTTTTTATTATCAGGAGATTAACTGTTCGGTCCACTTAATCTCTTGAATTTAGAATCGGTTTTTAGTCACGCAAGTAATTGTGTCATCTTCTCTCCAATAGAATCGAACTCATACCCTCAAAATGATTTTGTCACCATTCAACCATAATCAAGAGTTTTGCCTTATATACAAATATCAAACACAAAAAAGGGGCTATTTCCTCCTCGGCCATGGTCCAATTTCTGTTCGAATTCAATTTTTACTTGTATAAATATTAACTTAAAAATCAATTATATTATAATTAAGCTTTTTTATTTTAGAGAATTTATATTGATGCCACTTTTATATTTTCCGACCCGAGATGACCAGGGTCCTCAGCCACAAGTTTGCCCATTTTAAGCCCACACGGGAAATGGGCCTAAAAAAGTCCAAACGTCTCATAAACACTAAGCTAATGATGTCAACGGTCAACGGTAAGGCCGTTGACCCTAAATTATTATTACCGTTGACCGTGCAGAATGCGACCCCACTTGAGTTTGATCCACGTGTGTTCCTTTCTACCCACTTTCCAAGTATCTTTAGTTGGACACCGAATATTCTGGGGCTGCGATGCCGACCCAAACGCCATCGTTTCATTGTCCTTTTTTTTAAAATGTAAATCATGACTTCTATGAATTCGATTAGTGTTGTGATTATGATTTAGGATTTATGATTAGAAGATTAGAGTTTAGTATTTAGGGTTTTAGAGTTAAGGTTTATAATTTAAAAACGTGAAATTTCTATTGTTTTTTTTTCTCGTCTATCTTTTATATTTAATATATTTAGGAACATTTTAGTTTGCCTAATTTGTAACAATGATGTCATTATTATTTGCCTTAACTCGCCTTTTCACTTGTTTCTAGATATTTTTTCGCATTATAAATATTTATGTTTTCCATGATAAATATAAAATTATTAATCATTTGCTACATTGAGAGAAAGAAATTCAATCATGTAATCAACTCAGATTCATATTGGACCATATATTATTAAAAAAGAAAGAAATTCAATCATGTTACGAAAGTGAGACGACTATTCTTTTAGAGTAATAATTTGTAAAAATTATTTTTTTAAAAAATAAGGTGTAAGTCTTAAATCAAAATTTGTAAATCTTTTATAAATGTTCTGATTGTTGAGTACACGATTGTTGGTGTAGTTTCAAAAATTATTTAAGGTTTTCTAAAACCTTCTATGGGTGGGGTTCTCACGAGATATATTCGATTTTGATTCTTTCAAATAAAGTCCAGACCGAACAACCTCTCACAAAAATAAAAATAGAATCTTGAGTCAAATGAAATCTAAATATATTTCATGTAACTAATGCATTATATGCAAATGCTATGTAATGCAAAACTTCATTGAGAGTATATTGTGTTTGAAAAAGATAGTTTTTAACTATAAACTTTGTGAATAATATACTATCGGTTGTACTTGTTAAATAATATATTCGGTGTTTTGAATTGTTCAACTTTTGTATATTCTAAACAACAGTACTCATGCGATACCGGTATGCAATATAATTATAGCGTATGACCAATTTCAATGTGATAAAAAAAAAATATTGTTTACTAAATAAAGCCATCTTGATCTAAAAACGTTCCTAAAACATTAATAGCACTTTAGAGATTCATTTTGTGATAATGGTTTTTCAACTAGTTAGTACTCATTCAATTTTAAACTTAAAAATATGTTATATTCGAGGTTAAGTCATATGGTATGCATTAATGTGATTTAGGTGGCTTATACTTAGTGAGAAAAGAAAGAGAAAAGCAAACATATTCATCTAAAAGTTTGACACCTAATCTTTTAATTAGGTATATTATTGTCTTTTATTCAGTTTTTAGTTTTTTTTTCAACTTTTTAATGTTAAAGGATATGAGGTGAAATCGATGTAACATTTCAAAAGCATTTTTTATATTAAACGATAAAATTAAATAAAAAAAGGGCCAAAGGTTATATAATGCACTGACTCCAACAATAACCGTGTTAGTAATTTCTTAAATAATATAAAATAATAAAAATATCTTTGTAAGATGTCATCAGCGCTTCTGATAACTACCAAACATAAAATTACTTCCATTGGTCTTTTCCTTCTGGTGGTCAAATTTACTTTGATATTTGTCTGGTTACGAGGTCTTTCTCTTACACTTTCTGAGAGATCCGATCCAGGATTGCACCTCAAATTCAAGCTCTTTCTTTCTCGAAACTCCCCAAACCCATGATTGATCGGAGAGAATCCCGATTGAATCCGGGGAAATTTCTCTGTTGATTTGTCGTCAGCGTTGTTGAATTGGCGTCGGGTTTCCTAGTTTCCCGGGAAAAATCATGGAATTGTTTCCATCCATGAGTGGAGAATAAGACTGTAGAATCCCGCGCCAAACGAAGAAGATCGAAGAAGAAGGGTTAGGGTTTACGGGTAAGTTCCAATCCCCCCCCCCCCTCTTCCCCCCCCCTGGGC
>NW_010965372.1:179020-194568 GCF_000463585.1 Tarenaya hassleriana | reverse complement strand
ACCCCCCCCCCCCCTCTTCCGCCTCGATGTGCTTCAGATTGTGTTTATCATTTGTACAGTTTCTATGTTTATGTTTGTGAACTTGTATGATCTGTGTAGGAGTAAGTTCACATTCGAGAGCTTTATTATAGAATCTAAGCCCATGGGTTTTGCTGAAAATTATTACCAAGTGCTGGAGAGTGTTCGAACTTAGATTTTTGGACTTCAAGTTTAGAAATATTTTGATCTTGCCGGTTGATGTTATTGGTTTCGAAAGCTTGTTCATGGAATCTGAGTCGTGGGTCCGTGAGGAGTGTTTGCACATAGAATTTTTGGACATCCAACCAAGTTACCAAAGGTTTTGATTTTCGGATTTATGTTCTTGTTGTTGTTTTTGTGAAGGGGACAAGAATGGCGACTCCTGTTGATCCACCAAATGGGATTAGGAACCAAGGGAAGCATTACTTCTCAATGTGGCAAACCCTGTTCGAGATCGACATGAAATATTTGCCCATCAAGCCGATAGGCCGTGGGGCTTACGGTATAGTCTGCTCTTCGGTTAATACCGAAACCAACCAGAAGGTAGCGATCAAGAAGATACACAACGTGTTTGAGAACCGGATTGATGCTCTCAGGACACTGAGAGAGCTCAAGCTTTTACGGCATCTTAGGCACGAGAATGTGATTGGTCTGAAAGATGTGATGATGCCTATTCATAGGAGAAGCTTCAAGGACGTGTATTTGGTTTATGAGCTCATGGATACCGATCTCCACCAGATTATCAAGTCATCTCAGATGCTTACCAACGATCACTGCCAGTACTTCTTGTTCCAGGTATGTGATCCGTTGGATGATGTCGGTCCATGTAATCTTGCTAACTATTTCTCCTTTTCATGATCTCTCTGGCTTCCGTAGTTCGTTTTCAATTGCTTGAACTGAAAAATGCTTAGTTGGGTATCTTTGGGGCTTTGCTTCCTTCCATATTTTGTTTTTTCTCATTGTCAATACAACAACTGAAGAAATTAGAAGGCTAGTTCTTAATGTATGCTACACTAATTCCTTTTGTATAAGTGATGAGATTCCATTGATATAGAGCAAATTCCAATAGATTTTGATTTGATATTGTTGGTTTTAGCTGTGCATATCTACTCTCAACTTTGGTTTACTCGTTCTGTTCTTTTTGCTGTAGTTGCTTCGAGGGCTCAAATATATTCACTCGGCCAACATTCTCCACCGAGACTTGAAGCCCGGTAACCTACTTGTCAACGCAAACTGCGACTTAAAAATATGTGATTTCGGGCTTGCACGCACAAGCAACACCAAAGGTCAGTTCATGACGGAATACGTTGTCACTCGCTGGTACCGAGCTCCCGAGCTTCTCCTCTGCTGCGACAACTACGGAACCTCCATTGATGTCTGGTCCGTTGGATGCATTTTCGCTGAGCTTCTTGGAAGGAAACCTGTTTTCCCGGGTACAGAGTGTCTTAATCAGCTTAAACTAATTATCAACATCCTCGGCAGCCAAAGAGAGGAAGATCTTGAATTCATAGACAACCCGAAAGCAAAAAGGTACATCAAATCGCTCCCGTATTCTCCAGGCGTGTCTTTTTCCCGTCTTTACCCCGGTGCACATGTTTTGGCCATCGACCTGCTTCAAAAGATGCTTGTTTTCGACCCGACAAAGCGGATTAGTGTCACTGAAGCACTTCAACACCCTTACATGGCACCTCTATACGATCCAAACGCCAATCCTCCGGCTCAAGTCCCTATTGATCTTGATATAGACGAGGATTTGGGCGAAGAGACGATAAGAGAGATGATGTGGAAGGAGATGTTTCATTACCATCCAGAAGCTGCGACCATAAACACCGATCTCTGAGACCGTTTTACCCAATCCTTCTCCGGTAACCACACGTCTTCTTCTACGTTTTTTTCCGTCTCTGCATCTCTTTGTATTTCTGGTTTTCGTGTGCTGTTGAAACCGATGTCTGTAACATAGTGTGAGTTCCTCACGGTGTACATAAAGCCTCTGTTCTCCTGCATGTACCTTTCAGAGCTGTAGAATTCTCCCTCGTTGTAAACTAAGGCTAAGCCCCCTTTGCCACGCTCTGTTGCCTGTTCTCTCGTATGCATGTTTTTTTTTTCCTCTTTCTTTATGCAGAACAAATACACACGACGACATTAGATTCAACTCTCAATTTAGAATGTTTCTCAAATATCAGAAACTTTCTATTTGGAGAGCGATGCAACCGAGTGAGTACATCATGTTTCCAACATGTAAACCTCGTTTTGTACAACATCAACAAAACCGATATCGCCTTGATACCAAATTTATTTGGTATCAAATGATTCAATTAGTCGTCTCCACTCGTTCCAATCTTCAGTTAGTTCTTTCGAAATTTGTGACAATTCCAAATTATTTCTAATATCTTAATCTACCTCTCCTTTTTCTCTTTACCTCATTGTTATACTCTTCACTTTTCTATATCGACCCAAGTTATACATAAGAGTGTCAATCGGGCCGGTCCGAACTCATGGTCTGAAAGTTTTGGGTTCGGGTTCAGATTCGGATTGACCCAATTTTTTTTTTTCGGACCTATGTAACTAAACTTGAAACCTGACCCTATATATTTCGGGTTCAGATCAGGTCAGGCTGGGTTAGACCAGCCCGCGTAATTTCCTTTGTAAATGTCATTTTTTTCCTTTTTTAAAAAAATATCGGGCTTTCGTATTGGTCTAAATCGAGTCCGAAACCCGAATTTACCCCGTCCGAATGCCCAAATTTTTTCGGACCAAAAAATTTAGACCCGAATCCCGCTAATTTTTAGACTGGGTTGGGATAGACTTGCCTCAAACCTAAATTGACACCCCTAGTTATACATATCCAAAACATTTTAAACGTCTTTCTCGTAATTTATCTTCTTCACCAGTTATCCCTATTTTCTCTCTGATAGTCTCATTTGTAATTATATCCATCATTTTATTTCCGCACATCCATCGCAACATCATAATCTCGCTCATACTCATTTGAGACATATGATTTTCTTTCGCCATATGATATTCACTATAATACATCAATTTTTAGAGATGATTTAAAATATTTTTTTTAACATTTGTCATGCTATTATAATATTCATAATAATTTATTAAAAAAAATTAATAATTCTCTCGATTCTATGATTTGATATTGAAAATTATTTTCTATTTATAAAATAAAAATTGCAGTGCTATTAAAATATTTTAATATTTGAAATATTAATTAAACAAATTTAAAATTTAAAATTTATTTTATATATTTTTCAAAAAATTGAGCTATTTATTTTATATAGGATATTTTTAATAATAATTAGGAAAAAAGTGATGTAAATGTCAAAGTAAAATAAGAAACAAAAATAAAAAGAAAAAGCAAAAAGAAAAAGGAAGGGACGCGGCACAATTCCCCGTGCGAGTTCCTTCCTCCCTGGCGCCTCCAACTGCTTCTCCTTCCCCAGTCTCTCTCTCTCAGATCGGTTCCGGTCGACGGCCATTGTCACCGCCTCAGTCGCATCTCCGAATCTATCATCGTCGGTCACATCGTTTCGATCCCGTGGAATCCAAGTCGGTGTGGTGAGTCCTCGTGTTTTTCTTCCCGATCTTCAGGGCTTTAACCCGAGACTTCAGCCATGATTGGGGATGACTTTCCGATGTTTTCCATCGGATAATGCATTTTCCAATTCCCTGAGATTTTGACGAAGAGATTGGAATCCTAGGTCGATGTTGTATGTTATTGCATCATTTCTGTGAATTAATTCTGTATCATATACAGTACTGGGGAGGGGGATTATGTGAGTATTTCTGTGTTTCTCCTTCTGTTGGATGAATTTCTCTGTCTTGTTGTTGCTTGGTTTTGGAGGTTGTTTTTTCCTTCGGATGTCCTTGGTGGTTAAATTAATTTCCATTACCAGTCACTTCCAGGAGTAGCAAATTCTCATGATTTTCTTTCTACTCTGATCTCATTTTCAGGAGTAGAATTGTAAGATAGCGGCTGTTATTACGCCGAGGTGTAAAGTCCCGGAGCTTGTGTAAGGCAGTGTTTGAGCTCCTGATAAGACCCATATTTTTATGTACAATTATGGGTTCAGTTTGCTGTGTAGCTGCGAGGGATGGTAATGTTACCAATGTTCATGGTGGTGGAGCTCTCCATCGAAATTCAGCACGCTCACCTACATGGAGTTTTCGACGGGACAATAGGAGGCGTGTGGCTGATGAGCTTGAGGGTTCTCCTTTCGATAATACGTATGTCGACAGACAGGGTATTAACATGGATAAATTGTCCTTAGGTTCTGAAAGAGGAGCTCTATCTGAAGGAGATAGCCCTCCTGGGCATCTCAGAACTCCCACCTCTCACAAGTCAGCACCTCCTCACACTGAACTGGATACAAATATCATGATTCCTTCACCTTCAGGTAGTTCTTTCTAGCACTATTGTATTGAGCTTTTAGGTAAATGCAATTGCTGTCGTGGATTATTGAATCTTTTCTGTTCTCTGATGTACTTCTTTGTGTGACAGACTTATCCTTGACAAGTCATGGCCCCGCTGAGGTGAGAATAGCTATGTGGCTTTCGTTTGATTCCAAGAGTTCTTTGTTCCTTTCACATAGTTCATCCCGAGGGGCACTACTTTCTCCCTTCCATTCCATGGCATCTTACGTCCATTTCGGATCTTCCATCTTTCAGGTTAAGAATTTAGCTGATTCGCCAAATATTGTTCCATCAACTCTGCCAAAGCCTTCATTCTTTACACCTTCTTTGACCACTTCAGTCTGTGATCATTCATCGGCTCACTCACATTTGCTTCCTCCCAAAACAACTCCATCCAGACAAGCTCGACGATCACCTGGGCATCAGTTGTTTAGGCAGGTTTCCGATATTCAAATCTTGGGATTGAAATCCACAAATAACTACTCAATTTCTGAAGGAAGATCATCCTTTGTACTTTCCAACTGCAGCAATGATTTTGCCACTGGATCTCATTATGCTTCTTCTGAAGGTAGCTGGTCCATGAACGCCTTTCATGAGCTCATGGCATCTTCCCAAAGAGAGAGATGGTCCTTTGATAACGAACACCTGGGCTCTAGCCGAATAAAACTTAGTGGGTGTAGCAGCAGATTTTCGTACTCTCCTTCTGTCGATCGTGAGACTTGTAGGGCTTGCGCAAGGCTATTGACCGAGAGGTCTTCTATTTCAAATTACGAACTCCCAATAGCTTCTGTTCTGGCATGTGGGCATGTGTACCATGCGGAGTGCTTAGAGATCATGACCACTGAGATGGAAAAGTACGATCCGGCCTGTCCCATATGCACAGTCGGGGAGAAACAGGTTGCTAAAATGTCAAAGAAAGCCCTAAAGGCTCAGGCTGAATTGAAAGCAAAGCACTACAGAAGATACAAAAGACGTGTCGTAGATAGTTATGTTGATGGGGAAAGTGACGATTTCGTGTACCAGAAGATGGGAAACCGAGATGGAAAAGCTCTGAAGATGGATCCTAGTTCCAGTACCATAGGCTCATTGAAGCCGTTCTTGAAATGGCAATTTGGTTCTATAGGCTCTAAGTTGAGTAAGCCCTTATTCAAGGATTCTGCATCAAAGAAGAAGGGGTTTTGGTCTAGGCATCGGAAAGAGTAAAAAACACTATCAATTATTCAGGTACAAAAAACCATACGCCTTGTTACTATCTGTCAATAGGGGTATCCATTTTAGGTTTGGTTATATTCGGGTCTTGATTATTTCGGTTTTAGAAAAAAATCTACTCATTCGGTTTTTATATTGAATTAGGTTTGGATTGTTTTGGGTTATTTTTTTTATGAAATACTCATTTTCAAAGAAATGTTCTGTTTTCCAGATATTTTTTACAATTCGCTATGGTTCGGTTGGGTTTAATTTTTTTGGTTTTCAATAAATCATAACCATTCGGGTTTTTTTTTATTATCAAATTCGGATCGGTTCAGTAATTTGGTTATTATTAACCAAATTTGGAAACCCCTAGTCATTATTGTTCCTCAATTGGCAACCAAATTTTGATTTCTTAACCTGAAATTCCTCCACTTTTTCCAGTTTTCAGGGCTTTAACCCGAGACTTCAGCCATGATTGGGGATGACTGTTAACGAGAGAGTGAAACCCCTCGATGTGGTTCAATGGTATAGTGATCCGCATCCGAAACAGCAGTTTTTTTTTAATATTATGGTCTGCTTAGGATCGGATCGAAAGGGGGGGGGGTTAGAGGGAGGTGACAGTAGATTTAGTGAAGGGAATATCGGTTTTAGGAAAGTTTGCTAAAGGCAGAGCTTGTCTTAAAACGTTTGTTCAATCCCCCTCATGTTTTCTTTTGCTCGTTTCACACTAAATCTCTTATGTGGGGGTAATTTTACTAATGAAAGAAACGTGGAAGAAGAAATATGGATTGTTGTGGCCTGAGAATCAACATAGGTTCAGGTTGTTGATTAATAATCATCATATATTTTCCAGTGCAATTGATGATCCACAGGAAACATGCTATAAAAATAATATTCAGAAGGCAAGGCCTGGGCTAAAGGATCACTCATCATAAGTGGGATGGATTCAGGTATGCTTTCTGTTTGATTTGCCCGTTCAAATGCCCCTTTCTCTTGTGGCTGGAACTCGAAGGATGTCATCAACTATGTTTGAAGCAATGCGAGTGAAGAATAAAATGGAGAATATTCTCTGATTTGGTACTGGTAAATGCATGACCCTCTTAAGAAAATCGATCCGGGGGTGCTGAATCGATTAGTTCTCTAGGTAATGTGTCGAGACCTGGAGAAGCCATACACTGACGATGGCTTTGGTGATGGCTTTTCCAATTGCAGCTTGAAGAGCTTTGGCATCTATCTTCAACTATGGGACTCTTAGGTGAATTTTCCGATACCAACATGAACTATTAGGGTTGGTGATATCCTTCATGATTTTTAGCATTTCCCATTCTCGTTTAGCCGGTATCGAACTATTAGGGTTGAACACGGATCAAATAATCGTGATTTTGGGGTACCAATCTCGATCCTATGCTTCTCGGGTTTTAGGGTTTGGATCCCGTCATCGTTCTGTTCGAATTTGGTATTCAATTTTCGGATGCTTGTGAAATACTCCAAAAATCAAGTACTGCAGATTATCCAACTGAGAAGGCGAGGTGTGGTTCGACGATATGAAGAATGATGCGAAAGGGGCGAGCCTCGCCTTGTGAGATCGTGAGGAAAGAGGTGAAGAGGTCAAGGAAAGCGAGACTCAGAGAGAGAAAACACGTACCCAAAGAGCACGCGGCATATTGACGAGTGCAGAGTCGAAGCGAGTGGTGAGGCGAGTAGCAATGGGTTGGAGACGTGACGAGCGACTGATCTTGCCTCCTCGCGTTGCCTTGAGCCTTCCGGTTTTTCCTTGAAATGACGAAAATCCTAGAAAACGGTAAAATACCCAATTTAAAATCCTTTCATCGCTTCTCTCGAGTTTAAATCTGAAGATCAAATTCTTGCTGTAGTTAGACCCACAATCACAAATTTTCATTCTCCAACTCCCAGTATCAACGTTTGCTATGAACTATGACGAGTACTTGGCAGTTATGGGTCTTGGACGTAGAAAGATTAGGGAATTTTATTTGTCTAGGGGTAAGACGAACATCAACAATAAAGTCCTCTCCTTTTTTAGTTTCATCTTCTTTATAGCATATTGCAATTTGAAATAAGAAACAGCGGGAAGTGAGAGAATTGGGGAAATCTTCCCGAATTTTCTCATTAAACTGAAGAATAAGAAAGTTTATATTTTCTTCTGTCAATAAACCGAAAATAACAAAGTTTTAACCAACTCAATAAACCAAAATACAAAGGAAACAAAACCAACCCAAATGTCTGAGTGTCCTATATGCAGCCTGCAACAATCAAGATTTGAGATGGCTTATGTTCCATTGTCGAGATGTCTGTTTAAAGCCATAGAAAGATCATCAAAGTTTACAAACCTTATCAGAAGATACACCCTCCCCTTAAATGTTGAGTACCCTATAGACAACATCATGTAAATCTCTTCTAAAGGATCTTCATTTAAGAAAGCGTTTGAAACATCCATTAGGTACTAGAAGATCAGTTTTCAAAAGTAGCTAAGACAAATAAAACTCACATAGTCAAGGTCCCACCAATCGTTTTACCAAATTATTTGGATTATATTTAATTTTGAAAACTCACTTACAACCAATGGATTTCTTACAAACATGCGAAGAACACATAGTCAAGGTTTTTATTCGATCTAGATCCTTTAACTCAAAAGACTTGACCTTTTTCCAATAAACAATTTTTGCAACTTGGGTATATGTTTTGGTTTATGTATGTAGTGTAATGAAAGGACATTTTCTACAGGTAGGTTGTAAAGTATTATAAGATTTATAAGCAGATAAAAGATATGGTGTTTTTGGTATTTGTGATAGTGGTGAGTGATGATGAAAGATAACAATGGGGATCTGGAATGTATGATGGTAGTTTAACATGATGTTGAGGTACAATAGACACATGATGAGAAATAATAGAGACTGAAAAACAAGGGAAGACACAAGATCAGAAACCACAGTAGAATCAGAAGAAGATGTGAGTTCAAGACCTAAATCATATTCGTGCCTAAAATATCATCTAGAACCTGAAATTGTACAGAATGCAGGGTAGAATGCATCTAAAACTATAAGAAAATATCATTATAAGGACATTGAGTAGGAGAAAAAAACCCAACAAATCCAGGAGTGGAATATTGTCTTAAAAAAAAAATTTGTTTTATGAAATACAACATTTCTAGAGACCAAGATCTTATTTGATGTAAGATCTAACGCCCTGTTTCACTATGATACCTCAAGAAGACATCAAGTTTAGCTCTAGGAGAGAATTTATGTCGATCATTTACAAGTATTGAAACATAACAAAGGCACCCAAAATTTTCAAATGAGAATAATTTTGCTTGGTTTTATAAGGGGTTATATTAATGAGGTAAACAGATATAAGAATACATTCACTCCAAAAATGTAATCAGACATTTGATTGAAAAAGAATGGCATGTGCAACATTGAGAATGTGTTGATATTTGCGATCAACCAAAATGTTTTGTTGAAAAGTATAAGGGTAAGAACGAAAATGAAGAATACCTTTTTTGGTTAAAAGATCAATGAGGTTCAATTCAGGGGCATTATCGGTTTCAACTTATTTAATTTGTGCCTCAAACTGTGTTTAACAAAACAATGAACTCGTGGAGCTTAAATTGTACATCACTCTTATTTACTAACTTATAAACTCAAACCATACGAGTACAATTATCAACGATCGTGAAAAAATATCTATAATCCGGAATGATAAGAACATGAAAAAGACCTCAAACATTGAGATGTAGAAGCTCAATGGCCCTAGAAGAAATATGACTTGGAACTGGATAGGATAAACAATTTTGTTTTGTAATAGGGCAAATAGAACAAGGTGTTAGTGTTTGTGTTTGTATCAAGGTCCGAAAAAAATGGGGAAGCTGGACAAAATTCATATGGGTTTGGTTCAATCAAAACCAGGAAAAGATTTATGGTTATTGAAGAACTAATATTAAAAAGTAGTTATTGTCTTTCCGTTTTTTTGTAAATTAAAAACCACAGTAAAAATGAATAGAGAGAGACACTCTTTGAGAGGAATTAAGAGGGAAGTAACACGACCAAGACGTTAGTGCCAAATATCAACAGAAGATGTAGTCAGGACATTATAGAGTGGAAGATGTAAGGGTGGAGGAGATGATTTCTTGGAGAGTATCATGTCCAAGATGATTTCGAACTTAGGAAAGTGTAATGACATCAAATTTGTTTCACAACTAAACTAAAACCTTTTCACACTTGCAAGTATTCTTTCATACCACCATGAATCATAACAACATTATTACACACAAAAGCATATTACAAATATTGACTCACTTACCACCTATACATACCCTCATATACAAATATATGTGACTAGACTATATACCTACACCTTCAGAAATCTAACCTTATATGCCACAGAGATGTTACACATATCACATCATATATTCCCCAACCTATACAAATGAAAAATGCGGTTTCTTGCGTGTCAAGAATCATGTTTCTGTTCCAGCAATACCTCCAGTTCTTGGACTGTGAAGCCAAAGACTGTAAATGCGTTTGGTTTTATTCAGACAACGAAGTCATGTAAGTGATGAGGATTGGAAAACCTGTTGTAATCATCGAGATTGAATCCGTGATAGTTTGTCAGAGTTTCGTACTCTACTGATCGGTTCATCTGCTGAGATTCATCTTGTTTCGGATCAGTGAAGACAGTGTTTGTGTCTGCGTATGAATATGAGATGTTGTTCTTGCTGTTCTTGTTGTTGTTGATCCTCTGTTGTGACTGTGAGTCTGTCGTGTGTGAGCTGTCTGCATTGTTCTCTTGACAGAATTTAGGGTTTAACTCGGAATCACCAAACTCTTCTTTGTACATATCTTCAATCATCGGTTTCCAGAGGCGAACTCTCGCGTTTATGAACCAGTTCGCAACCTGGTTTCAGAACCCGAGATGTTTTTCTATGTCATTCAAGCATTAGAACAGATCTACAACTTGGGAGACAAAAAAAAAACCCAAAGATTTAAGTTTTCGGTACCTGGCTTTTCGTCAGACCCGTCTGCTTAGCCAGCATGATCTTCTCTGATTCCTTTGGATATCTGCAGAAATTCAGAAGAACAGATCACCAAAATAAGAGAAACTGGACACAGAAAGCATAACAGACCACAAAGTAAGACTAGCGTTCGATAGATTCAGTGTTGATGTCTGAAAACACTCTTGTTCATCCATACCCAGAAAGTAAGAACTTGATAGAGATTAGATACATAGGCGAAAGAAGTACGATAAGATTTGAAGAACTTACGGGTGAAGGAAATGCTCGAAAAGCCAAGCCCGGAGGATGGAAACAGCGTTTTCGGGAAGGCCTCTTTGGGGTCTCCAAGCTGGTCGGACCATCCCGAGCTGCTGATGCAAAGCCCTTTGCTGTCTTAGCCGCTGATCCAAATACCGAAGACGTGGAATCCGCTCTTCTTTCTCTTCTGAGGAATCTTTCTCGCCGAGTTTCCCTCTGATAATCTGAATCTGGCCCCTGATTGAATCACGCAAGCAACGGAAATGACAAGATATCCTGTTTAAGGCAACCGAAGTGTATGGCTTGGCTGCTCCAAGACCGGCTACCATCTCGAAAGATGAAGCCACGGCTTCCATTTGATGGTAATATTGGTTGTACCTTCTATCCACCTGCATAAAATGTCACCAAATCTTCAGAAATTCCCAACAACAAGAATGCTTTCAAATAATAATCAAAACCCGATCTCACTAATTGAATGAGTATAGGGTAAATCCTAGTGATAACATCGAATTTTTCAGTAACCAGAGAATCCGTTAACAGAAACCAATCCATATAACACATATATACATGTGACTCTGGTGATGAAGCTTTTTACCTCGTCAACCATGGACAGAAGCTTGGTTTTCTTGTCCTGCAGATCATGTCGCTCTAAGGGCGATAACTGTAATGGCTTCCCGTTTGATTCACTCACATTAGAACCGTTTTCTGTATCCTTATAATCACTGAATCCATTAAAGTCTTGACCTTTGTTGTTATTACTGTTCTTGTTCACCTGTTTCAGATCTTTTCTGAGATTAACCACTTCATCAAGCAACTGCTGTGCTGGTTTAAGGTACCGAGAACACATCACACTGCCCATGAATCCCGACGAATCGCACCTATAACCGTTGTAGAATTCGAGGTTGAATCCCGAAGAGGGTATCTGTTCAGATTGCCCTAACATCTCCCTGCTCTTGCAAGACAGTGTTTCCTTAACAGGTATAGAGTGACTCGGACCAAAACTCAACTGGTTCGACATGTTCGGATACTGATACTGAAACGCTGGGACGGCGACTGCATTTGGGATCTGAGTCCCGAGAGTTAGTGACAATCCTTGGCCATGGAAACTGAGATCGCTACTCGAAACAGCGTTTGCGTTTAGACCCTGCAAAGCTGTGACTTCTCCGGTGGGTGGGATAAAGACCATTTCGTTTCGGACACCAGCGTGAGGAATCTCAAGACAGTTACCGCCGCCGGCGACTATGGTGGAGAAAGATCCGGCGGAGGAAGAAGAAGCTTGTTGTTGGTTCAGGTACAAGGGTTCTTGGTACAGAGACTGCATGCCGTCTCTGTTACAGGTTACAGTGCTTGGGTAGTAAACTGCCATGGATAAGCACTCGAAGCTTTTTATTTTCTCTTGCCCTGTTTCAGGAACTGCACGTCTTTGGGTTGTGAGTTCCGAGTGAATTGCAGAATCTTATTACAGCGAGTTTCATCCGATGAAACTTTGTCGGAAAACAAGATCCTGCAGTGGAAGAAGATGAAGTAAGTGAACGGATTGTGGATGAAATATCAGACGAAATTCAGACCATCGGACAAAGTTTTCAAGAAACTGAGATGAATTGTGCATGATATCATCAAGAAAATGAAACCCAATTCAGGAAAGATTTGGAACCCGATCTACGAGACGATTAACAAGAAGGGTGAACAAAAGTAAAATAAATAAAAAAAAACCCTAATCTTCAGAGCAAGAATTTCAGTACGTGGCCAAAAAAAGCAGGAAATAAAGTTTTTATTTTTTGGAAAACCCAGAAAATCAATAAAGTTTTTGATGATTTCATCACCAGAAAATAATTGAAGGATGAGAATTTTTCGAAAAAAAAGCGAAACCCATCAAGAAACACAGCACAGATTAATCATGGCGGGTATCCAGAATCAAGAACATGGAAAAAGAAGAGATGTAAAAAAAAAACTTATACCTGAGAAGAAAAAAATCTTTAAAAAACCCTAAAAAGAGAGAGATTTGGATTGTGGTTGAATCAGGGAACAAGGAAAGGAGAGAGCTTGGAACAGTCGAAGACAAAAAGAGAGGCTCAATCCCAAGAGACGAATAATAATTGCAAAATTATTAATAAAAAAATTTAACCCCCAAGAACTGAACCAACCCATCTTATCATTGGAACATACGCACCAAACCAAAAATTAAAATGAAAAAAAAATGTACATACAACACCAGGGGCAATTGCAAAAATACCCTTAAATGTCGATTTCACTTACAGTCCATACCCTCGCACAGTAAAAAGAAAACGGCAACATCAGATATACCCTTATAAATGTAGAATCTGTTGGGTTTTCCTGGGATCTCAAGAGCGAATCTAATTCCTAAGAGATCAGTTCTAGGGTTTGCGCAGCGGATGAAAAACAAAAATTTTGATGAAACCCTAAAACCTATCATGCATGATCTTGTAGAAACGTTAGAACACTTACCTCAATCGATCCGGGGCCTGTATCAATCGAAGAACACGTCTGATCACTGTAGGCAGGAAGAATACCTTGCCCTCTACACGTATCCACACGGCGAAAAGGATTCCAACAGTTGGAACTTGTCTGCTAGGACTGAAGAACGCTTTCTTCTTTTCGCAAGGGTTTCAGGGATCTCTCTCTTAATTTTTCCACTCTCAAAACCTCTCAATAGGGTCTGAAAATCGTCCAAGAGAGTTAGGAGGCGTGCCCCAAAGTTAATCCCACTTAAAACCCTAATTAAAGCGAGTTTAGTAAATCCCGACGTCTGGACCGATCGGTCTATGTCTGGACCGATCGGTCTGAACAATTTCCGGACCTCACACGTTACCTCTGGACCGACCGGTCTACGTTTAGACCGATCAGTCTGGGTTAGCTGGACCGATCGGTCCAGACCTTCTGGAGCGGTCGGTCTGGCCTCCGCTCCACCGGGATTTTCTCGTCTCTTTTCGCGCATTCGTCCTTTCCTGTGTGTGTGACCCTGTAGGCTCATCCGATATAACAGTATAACACTCTTATTTCGGTTATACAAATCATAGGCGGTCTCTAGCAAGACACTATGACTACCTGTCTCGAATAGAGTTTGTTCGTGATCCTACGAACGCTAGTGATGATTCCGTTTGATGATCCTTTTGTATCACGATATCATATGTCGAATATAAGGCATGGACAAGCCACCTTATCTGATTCGACTGCTTTCTCGTTCACTGAGTTCGACTGTCTGAAATAGACGACGTTCGTCTATAGTGCGGCCACACATTTCTACAGTCTTGCTCACACGAGGGGCCCAGCGATATCTCTCTCTTTTACGAGAGGTACAAATCTCGTCTTGACTATCTACAATCCAGCACATGATTCGTTTCGTACTGATACACGCCTTTATAGTCCTCCTGTCACGCCAGACGTTTGACGTAATCAAAGTACGCAACTCCTCATGTTGGATTCCGTAGATATTTCAGGTCTTAGGATCCAATCATGGAACCGTCATATGAGATTCAAGTCATGACGCTAGTCCATGTGACAATCTCATGCGGGTCAATCCAGTATTCCGTTCTCCAACGAATACCTATGATTGTGATCGTATCCAATACCTATGATCATCTATGTGATCATCAATCACACATCATACTAGTCTTAGTATGTCGTTATTCCCGTAACGACACAAGACTAGGGAGTTTAGTATCATTCATAATGATACATGGATTTCATAACAGATCTAGTATGCAAGAACATGTAATGAATCAAATACTCTCATAAAACCGTAGAAAGTATCAATACATCAAATGTATCTGAATAAAGCTCATAAACAGTACATCATAGAGCACTAAACCAACAATCTCCCACTTGCTCTAATCATGAACTGCTAAACATCTAATGTCCATATCCCTAACATGACCCTCATGCTTCGACGAAGGGAGAGGCTTCGTCAACGGATCGGCAATGTTGTCGTCTGTCAACACCCTGCAAATGTGCATGTCTCCTCTGTCTATGATCTCCCAGATAAGGTGAAACCGTTTGAGTATGTGTTTGGATCGTTGATGGGATCTGGGTTCTTTCGCTTGTGCGATCGCTCCATTGTTGTCACAATACAGAGCAATGGGGCTATCAGCACTAGGAATGACACCCAAGTCTCCAACAAACTTTCTGATCCAAACAGCTTCCTTTGCTGCGTCCGACGCTGCAATATACTAAGCTTCTGTAGTAGAATCTGCAACGGTCAGCTTCTTGGAACTCTTCCAGCTAACAGCGCCTCCGTTCAAGCAGAAAACATAGCCAGACTGCGATCTGTAGTCATCTGGGTCTGACTGGAAACTAGCATCTGTGTAACCTCTTACAGCGAGCTCGTCTTCCGACCCACCGTATACCAAGATCACATCCTTAATCCTTTTCAAGTACTTCAGGATGCTCTTGACGGTGATCCAGTGTGACTCACCTGGATCTGACTGATATCTACTCGTAATGTTCAACGCGTAGGATACATCCGGTCGAGTACAAAGCATGGCATACATGATCGATCCAATTGCCGAAGCATATGGAATCCGATCCATGCGTTCTCGCTCATCAGGTGTCGTAGGACACTGACTCTTGCAGAGAACTGTGCCACTGCTCATCGGTAAGGTTCCTTTCTTGGAATCTTGCATCTTGAACCGTT
>NW_010965372.1:175055-177926 GCF_000463585.1 Tarenaya hassleriana | reverse complement strand
ATCTGACGCTTCACATAAGCGTCGCAACCCCAAATTCTGACAAACGACAACGCAGGATGCTTCCCCGTCCATATCTCATATGGTGTCGTTTCAGCCGACTTCGTTGGACTCCTGTTCAGCAGGTACGCAGCGGTCTCTAAAGCATAGCCCCAAAAAGACTTCGAAAGATCTGTCTGACTCATCATTGACCGAACCATGTCTAAAAGTGTTCGGTTCCTCCATTCAGACACGCCGTTCCATTGTGGCGTTCCAGGAGGAGTTAATTGTGATACAATACCACAATCAACCAGATAGTCAGTGAACTCTTGGCTCATATACTCGCCACCACGATCGGATCGAAGTGTCTTGATCATCTTGCTAAGCTGGTTCTGCACTTCGTTTTTGAAAGCCTTGAACATTTCAAGTGTTTCAAACTTATGACTCATCAAATAGACATAACCGTTTCGACTGAAATCTTCAGTGAACGTAACGAAATACAGATAACCTCCTCTAGCCGGACAGCTCATTGGTCCGCATACATCACTATGTATCAGATCCAATAACTCTGTCGCTCTCTGTCCTTTCCCCTTGAAAGGATGCTTTGTCATCTTGCCCATCAAACAAGAATCGCAAGATTCAAGAGACTCAAAGTCAAAAGAATCCAGTTCTCGTTTATATGGCTTAGACGACAATGCCAGAGGAAGGTTGGGTTTAAGTCGTTCGGCTTAAACCGTTTAGTACTCACGCTATAGATGGATGATGTTGAGTTTGAAGGCTGATCATTCAAGACGTATAAACCATTAACTAGATAACCATTACCATAGTAAATATCGTCTCGATAAATCATCAAACTCGAGTTCTCAATCACAAATCGAAAACCATCCAAATCCAGACATGAAATAGAAATAATGTTTCTGCTAATCGCAGAAACATAGTAACAATTACTAAGCTCTAAAACAAGTCCAGAAGGAAGATGCAAATCGTAAACGCCAACACACAATGCAGCAACTCTTGCTCCATTTCCGACGCGTAGATCCGCTTCTCCCTTAGTTAGCATCCTACTTCTTCTTAGTCCCTGCACATTTCCACAAATGTGTGAGGCACTTCCGGTATCTAATACCCATGAAGATGTAGTACAGATGTTAGCTTCTATAACATGAATACCTGAGGCAGAAGCTTCACCAAGCTTCTTGTCCTTCAGATCCTCCAAGTAAAGGTGACAATTACGCTTCCAGTGTCCAGACACTCCGCAGTAATGACAGTCACCCTTATCGGGTTTAGACTTAGGCGTAGAGGCAACCTTTGCCTTTTTCGCCACCTTCTTTTTGGCTTTACCCCACCGCTTCTTGCTGAAGTTGTTCTCAACAGCAAGCACAGTCTTGGGCACCACAATATCTTGCTCGACCGATTTCAGCATCCCATGCAGTTCGGCTAAGCTCTTAGTCATCCCATGCATATGATACTGCATCACGAACTGATTATAGTCCTCGGGCAATGACATCAGGATCAAGTCTGCAACCAAGTCACCATCGAAGTTCACTCCCATACGCTCAAGTTCCTCAACATGAGCGCGCATGTTGAGGACGTGGGTGTTGACAGAACTGCCTCTCGGCATATCCGTCTTCACTAGAGCTTTCAGCGTCTTGTACTTTTCAGTACGCGCTAGCTCACCAAACATGGTCTTGAGCTGATTGATCATATCAAACAAGCTCTTCCCCTCAAATTGCCTCTGCAGATTCGGGGCCATGCTTCCCAACATGAGACAGGAGATCTCATTGTCGTCAGACTGATGCTTCAACCAAGCATCCTTGACAGCTCTCGTGGCATTGGCTGCCGGATTTCCAACGGATATATCCGTTGGAAAACAGTCGTTAGAAACGCGGTTCCGTTGGAATTCCGTGGCAAATTCCAAACGGAAATCCAACGCCGTCATCCGTTGGAATATTTCAACGGATTTCCAACGGTTCTTCCGTGGTATATTTTCAACGGAATTCCAACGGATTTGTTCATCGAAATATCTCAACGGATCCCATGATTCAGCTGTCGACCCGTAGTGCCAATTAATTATTATTGTTGAAAATATTTTATATTTTTGTAATATTCGAACAATTTTTTTTTTAATATTTTAATTTTATTTTGGTTTTATTTTATATAGATATAATATTTTATTAATATATTAATATATATAAATATAAATAAAAAAATAAAATAAATATTTAAAAATAAAATAATTATTATTTTTTTTAAATATTTATTTTATTTTTTTATTATATTTATATTTATATATTATATAATAAATATATATATATATAATAAAACCAAAATAAAATTAAAATATTAAAATAAAAAATTGTTCGAATATTACAGAAAATATAAAATATTTTCAACAATAATAATTAATTGGCACTACGGGTTTCTTCGTCTTCGCTAGTCCCGAGATTACGTGCCGTTGTTTCTGCTCCCGAGCTTGGCGGCGTATTGTGGAGTGGCCGATCACCCCGCACAAGCTCAACGATTTGTTCGAGGTTAGTCACTTGTTGCCTCGTCGCCGCAAGTTGTTGCTCGAGTGTTTCGATCCGCCGTTGTTGTTCGAGATCGCTCTGCATGCCAGGAGGAATTGCTGCACCGAAATCATCGAACAAATCTCGCTGTAATCCTCCTAATCCATAGATGCGGCCCTTATTTGGAGAAACCGACTGAAAAATGAAGAAAATATTTAAAATTGAAATAAAGTATTAAAATATAATATTTAAAAATGAATTATTATAACTTTTACCTCCACATAACAACGATCTTGGACCGATGCAGAGAGACCGGATGAAGAACCCGCTGAATCGCCAACATTTTGCGAGAGTTGGGTAAGTCTTTGAGTTACCGTGCTTACAACTCGTT
>NW_010965372.1:171781-175037 GCF_000463585.1 Tarenaya hassleriana | reverse complement strand
CCATCGGACTTTTTGTGTGTCCGAGCGACCAACTCTACAATTGATGGCGTTCTCCCCATTTCTTTCTCCTATATATATATATATATTAACAGAATAAAAAATCTATAATTAAAAAATAAATTAAAAATTAAAGTTTAAATAAATACCATCTCTTTTTGCCTCTTCTTGAATGATTTAGCACCGGAGGTATGATGATGAGGCCCATCACCCTCGATTTTTTGGGCCAGACGACTTTGTTTCGCCTTGGAACTTTTGTTCTTGAAATGGTCTGAATTCCAATGCGTAAGAAGCTGCTGGTACAAGTCATTTGTTGCCCACTCCGGTGGCAGTCCATGCAGCTGATGACGACGTTTGGCATTGTTCATCATTTGTTTCAACCGCTGCATACCCAGCTGGTTGAACTCTTTGTAAACTTTATCGGTGTACTTTTTTTTCCACAGAAAAGATTGCATTAAAAAAATTAGAGTTAGTGATTAATTTTTTTATTTAAATAAAATTTTAAAAATATAACTTACGATGAACGAATGTCACCAAGAACGTTTGATATAGTCCGGTACCACCGTCCAACAGTAGTAGAGTTGAGGAAAATTGGACGTTATTATTGCTGTAAATTTTTTCCTCAAATCTTTATCGTTAACCCCGAACCTAATAATAACAATTTATTAATATTAACTAATAATATAATTTAAAATAAGTATTGAAATAATTTAATTTAAAAATTACCATAACGCCCCGTCAAGTTCGGGATCGATTAGCGGGACCTTGCGAGTGACGAAGGAATTTAAAATTTCCTCTACCTCCTCCAGAGTTATATCAATCTCTGGGAAAAGTGGGCGTACGTCCACCGGTTTCGGAAGACGAGAAGGTGGTGGTGGTGGCGGTGGCAGTGCTCCAGAAGAACCCGCCAACAATCCTCCAGAATCAGAAAATCGCCTACAAAACTGGAAAAAACAATAGTTAGTTATTAATACAAAATAGAACATAAATAAATATTAACGA
This sequence comes from Tarenaya hassleriana, assembly GCF_000463585.1. NCBI lineage: Eukaryota > Viridiplantae > Streptophyta > Magnoliopsida > Brassicales > Cleomaceae > Tarenaya > Tarenaya hassleriana. The sequence goes on along the minus strand of NW_010965372.1, from coordinate 174,038 downwards.
ATTGAAAACATATTACCATTTTGCGTTTTTTTTTTGTCGAGTTTTTTTTTTGCTTCGTTTTTTTTTGTTGATTTGAGAAATGGGTGATGAGGAAAAATGGGGCGCTCGCCCTTATATAATCGAAAATTCCAACGGATTTCCAACGGGTATCCGTTGGAAATCTCTGGGCGCATTTAATGTTGTCTGATAAATTCCAACGGATGCCCGTTAGAATCTCTATTTCCAACGAGCATCCGTTGGAAAAATTCTTGAATGACGCGATGGACGCCAGGTGCGTCATACGGATTTAATGCTTCAGATTTTCCAACGGACGCCCGTTGGAAATAGAGATTCTAACGGGCATCCGTTGGAATTTATCAATACGGATTCAATATTTCAACCGTTACAATGGGCATCCGTTGGAAATTTCCAACGGATATTCGTTGTGATTCTGGTGTCGATTGGATTGTTGCGCTTCGATTCCAACGGATGCCCGTTGGAATTTAACATTTTTTTTATAAAAAATTTAAAAATCTCAAAAATACAAATAAATATGATAGATTTTTCAAAATACAAATACTTATGAAAACAATAAAAAAAAATGTCTACATAGAATCTTCATCACTTTCATCATTCGGAGTTGTATCATGATCCGAAACGAATTCGTCTATATCGTCTTGTACGTGTAACGAATCATCAAGTAACTCGTCGTCTATGTCAGGAAGTGTAAGTGTCTCGTCGTAATCATCATCTAGTCGGATGGGAAGAACCGGATCTTCGAGTTGCTCTTGCATTGGCTCATCGAGATCTTGTGTTGTCGACGACGAATCCACGATTAATCTTCGTGGGTTAATATTCAAAACAGCCAACCATTGATCTTTCCGTCGCCGTTTCACCGATGTCGCATAATGTTTCGGATATGGAATGAAGCATACCTGGTCTGCCTGATCTGAAAGTATAAAAGGATCGTACTTTGCATATGAACGTTTCGGGTTTATGTCAATACCTCCCCATCGATTTTTCCGTGAGCCGCGTTCCGACGTTGTATCAAACCAATCACATCTGAATATGATTGTTTTCAACCCGACTAATCCTGGATACTGGAGTTGGAAAATCTGCCGAAGAGCCCCAAAGAAATCAGGATCTTCCGATGACCCGCTTTTTATACAAACTTCGTAATTGAACGTGGATTTATGTTTTCCATGATCGTAAGTGTGAAACGTGTATCCTCGGGTGAACATTATCGGCCAGCAAATGACTTTTCTTCCAGGTCCATGTGATATATCTCTGATCCATGCCGGAATTCTATCACTGCATGACCGAATCTGCGCATAAAAATTAAATTAATACACAAATACATACACGTACATATATATATATAGCTAGAATACTTACGTAGTCTCGAAGCCAAGATGCATAATGTTGTTCCTTCATTCCTTCAAGTTCCTCCCCACATAGATTAGGATATGTTGCCAAAACATCCTCGTCAAAAAGTCTTAAAAACATGTTGTTAGTAAATATGTAATAAATTAATTTCTAATCACATCCAAGATTAAAAAATGTGTACCTTTCGTATGGCTTAAGTTCTTCACAATTCAACAATATATATGTGGCGATGTGATTGTACTCTTGTACAGTTAACCAATATTCTTCAGATATCCGTTGAAAAGTTCGTTACCGTTACACTTGCCAACGGATATCCGTTGGAATATTTCGAACGTTATAACGTTCGACTATTTCCAACGAATATCCGTCGGAATTATTGCCGTGTTTCATAACGTTCGGATAATTTCAACGGATTGCCGTTGAAATTCGTCGAACGTTATTTCCAACGGAATTCCGTTGGAATACACGTGGAAAATTTCCAACTCAAATATCAGTTGATATTCCGTTGGAAATTTCCAACGGATTTCTAACGGACGAATCTGTTAGACGTCCGTTGGAAATCCGTTAGAAATGCGTTGGAATTATTCCAACGGTATACCGTTGGAACACATCAAAAAATGAAGGTGGAAATACCTTTTCCAATGCGCAAAGTATCTCAGGAATGTTGTCTTTCAAAACCTCTAGGTTACTTCTTCTCAGAGATCTTACACATATATCTCGAAAGAATGTGCTGATACCGCATAACGCTCCGTGGACACTCGGTTTCAATAGCTCCGCAAATGCAATAGGAATAAGTCTTTGCATGAATACATGGCAATCATGACTCTTCATTCCCATAAGCTTTAATGAATCAGTATCAACACATCGCGCCAATTTGGATGCATATCCATAA
>NW_010965372.1:168577-171321 GCF_000463585.1 Tarenaya hassleriana | reverse complement strand
AGAAATTACACCGGTTATCCGTTGGAAAATCCGTTGGAAAACGAAAAACAGTTAGTAAAAAAATAAAACAAATATTTAAAAATAAAATAATAATTATTTTATTTTTAAATATTTATTTTATTTTTTATTATATTTATATATATTATATATTAATAAATATATATATAATAAAACAAAAATAAAATTAAAATATTAAAATAAAAAAAATTGTTCAAATATTACAGAAAATATAAAATATTTCAAAAAATATTAATTAATTGGCACTACGGGTTTCTTCGTCTTCGCTGGTCCCGAGATTACATGCCGTCGTTTCTGCTCTCAAGCTTGGCGGCGTATTGTGGAGTGGTCGATCACCCCGCATAAGCTCAACAATTTGTTTGAGGTTATTCACTTGTTGCCTCGTCGCCGCAAGCTGTTGTTCGAGTGTCTCGATCCGCCGTTGTTGTTCGAGATCGCTCTGCATGCCAGGAGAAATTGCTGCACCGAAATCATCAAACAAATCTCGCTGCAATCCTCCTAATCTATAGATGCGGCCCTTATTTGAAAGACCGACTGAAAAATGAAGAAAAAGAATTATTATCAAAACTCTTCTTCGGATGTTCTGGCCCAGGAATCAACAATGTCAAAAACATAAATTCTCTTTTCATGCACATCTCAGGTGGTAAGTTGTACGGAGAAAGTATAACTGGCCATAATGAATACTGCATGCCAGATTGTCCGTACGGACTAAATCCATCAGTACACAAACATAGATACACATTCCTAGGCTCAGCAGCGAATTGAGGAAATACCATGTTGAAGTTTTTCCACGTCAAAGCATCTGATGGATGTTGCATTTCTCCATCAACGGTAGAATGCGAGGCATGCCATCTCATATGCGAAGCCGTTTGTTGTGATTCATACAAACGCTTCAATCTGTACGATACCGGCATATAGAACATCTTTTTATACGGAGTTTGTCTCCGTACATTCTTATTCGGACGGTATCTGTTAGTCCCACAGAATTTACACCTAACCAATTCTTTTTCTTCACCCCAGTACAACATGCAACCATTTTTGCAAACATCAATCTTTTCATAAGGCATTCCCAAATTCTTCAACATAGCCTTCGTATCATAATACGATTCTGGAGCTTCGTTATTTTCAGGTAAATATTCACGCAACGTTTGACAAAATGAATCCATGCAACTTTCGGTGACATTGTAATCCGTTTTCATACTCATCAATCTTGATTCAAGAGATAAACGTGACTGACCTTCTTTACATCCTTCATAGATAGGATGATTTGCCATATCCAACATGTCGAAAAACCGTTTTGTTTCGACGTTTGGCTCCTCCTTATCTTGTGATGAGTTTTGCTCAGCCAATGCCCCAGGAAAAGCACCTGTCACCATTTCAACATAAGGATTTCTTACATCTTCATCTACATCATACCTCTGCTCGGCCGAGACATGTTGTCCCGTTGTGATTGTCCGAACTTCTTCTCCATGAAATCGCCAAATATAATAATCTTCCACAAATCCCCTTCGAAATAGATGTTTACAAACATCATCTGGACTGCGATATTTAAAATTGCGACAAGTTGTACATGGACATAGCATTTTTCCACGTTCTTGACACAACGGCTGCATAGAAGCAAAATTCATAAACTGTTCCAAACCGTTAATGAATTCTTGCGTTACCTCTTTTGTAATCGAATCAACTCTTTCGTATATCCACTGTCGGGACGAACGAATATTCGGATTTGTTGAAGATGTCATTTTTAGGAGAATTTTTGGTGTAAGAATAGTATAAGAATGATTTAGAGAGTGGTTTGGGCGAAATATGGCCGGATGCTTTAAATAGAACACTTTCCAACGGATGTCCGTTGGAAATTCGTTAAAAACGTCGTTACCGTTACACTTTCCAATGGATATCCGTTGGAATCATTGCCGCGTTTCATAACGTTCGGATAATTTCAACGGGTTGCCGTTGAAATTTGTCGAACGTTATTTCCAACGGAAATCCGTTGGAATATTCGTGGAAATTTTCCAACTCAAATATCCGTTGATATGCCGTTGGAAATTTCCAACGGATTTCTAACGGACGAATCCGTTAGACGTCCGTTGGAAATCCGTTAGAAACGCGTTGGAATTATTCCAACGACATACCGTTGAAAATCCGTTGGAAAAATTCCAACGGATTAATCCGTTGGAAATATCCGTTGAAATTTTGCTTTTTTTTTGTAGTGCATGCTTCCCAACATGAGACAGGAGATCTTGATGTCGTCAGTCTGATGCTTCAACCAAGCATCCTTGACGGCTCTCGTGGCATTGGCTGCAGGCTCTGGTGGTAGAGCCCCTTCTAGGACGTAAGACATCTTATCATGCTTGAGAACAATTCTCAAGTTCCGATACCAGTCTAAGAAGTTCGTCCCGGTCAGCTTATCATTCTCAAGGATAGATCGCATTGTCAAACTCGGTACGCTACCGGTTGACGCCATGTCCTACAAAAAAGACAAACAGAACGTACAAAACAAATGCAGATTCTATTAATGATCAACTACCAGCTAGCCCATCATCAATCAGTGTCTACATATCTATGAACTATTACCAGCTAGTCCATCATCAAACAATGACAACATAGATGCAAAAACGAGCTATATTCTCATACAGAAAAATAACCCTATCATAATTTTCTATATGGGACTAAGATCCATATTTCACATAAGAATGGACTGTTACACCCATCTTTATGCTATTTAG
>NW_010965372.1:167605-167964 GCF_000463585.1 Tarenaya hassleriana | reverse complement strand
GTATGATCGAGGCCTTGACAAGTGCTTTACTCGTAGAGCTCCTAGATCTAACCGGTTTCTGTGCAACGATTGTTCATAATCCGAATGGACCATCCAGTCGATTATGCAATCCCAATCCCGAAGCTCCCACTCAATCAAACATATATAATATCTTGATTAAGTTACATACATTCATTCACTATGGACCACAGTCGATCGGTTTTAAGCAACGATTGATTGCTCAAACCAGATCCCGAAATGCAAAATCAAATTTTGGTGAAGCGTCGGGTCCTAGACCGATCGGTCTAGGCGGTTTGGTCTTCGAGTCTGCGTCGGTCCAGACCTTTCGGTCCAGAATGGTCCAGACCGATCGGTCTTTG
>NW_010965372.1:132792-167468 GCF_000463585.1 Tarenaya hassleriana | reverse complement strand
TCGGTCCAACCGACTTGCGAAACCCTAGACCGATCGGTCCAGAGGACCAGACCGATCGGTCCAGGCGAAAACGTGATCAGATCTCGTTTTCGTCGTTTCTGCCCCGTTTCAGACCCGAATTCGACCCCGTTTTCGCTTGCGAACTCAGAATTCGAAGCTCTTGCAAACTATGCAACAATGAACAGAAAATCTAATCTAGATCCACAATCAAATCATGCATAGCATCAAAGCAAACACGGATTCAAACAATTCAAATCCTATAACGTGCGTGATCGGGTTCTAACAAAAATCATGCAGAGCAACCAGGCTCTAATACCACTGTTGGGTTTTTCTGGGATCTCAAGAGCGAATCTAATTCCTAAGAGATCAGTTCTAGGGTTTGCGCAGTGGATGAAAAACAAAAATTTTGATGAAACCCTAAAACCTATCATGCATGATCTTGTAGAAATATTAGAACACTTACCTCAATCGATCCGAAGCCTGTATCAATCAAAGAACGCGTCTGATCACTGTAGGCAGGAAGAATACCTTGCCCTCTACACGTATCCATACGGCGGAAAGGATTCCAACAGTTGGAACTTGTCTGCTAGGACTGAAGAATGCTTTCTTCTTTTCGCAAGGGTTTCAGGGATCTCTCTCTTAGTTTTTCACTCTCAAAACCTCTCAATAGGGTCTGAAAATCGTCCAAGAGAGTTAGGAGGCGTGCCCCAAAGTTAATCCCACTTAAAACCCTAATTAGAGCGAGTTTAGTAAATCCAGACGTCTGGACCGATCGGTCTGGAGCTTTATAACGTCTGGACCGATCGGTCCATGTCTGGACCGATCGGTCTGAACAATTTCCGGACCTCACACGTTACCTCTGGGTTAGCTGGACCGATCGGTCCAGACCTTCTGGACCGGTCGGTCTAACCTCCGCTCCACCGAGATTTTCTTGTCTCTTCTCGCGCATTTGTCCTTTCCTATGTGTGTGACCCTGTAGGCTCATCCGATATAGCAGTATAACCCGAAATCTCTTATTTCGGTTATACAAATCATAGGCGGTCTCTAGCAAGACACTATGACTACCTATCTCGAATAGAGTTTGTTCGTTATCCTACGAACGCCAGTGATGATTCCGTTTGATGATCTTTTTGTATCACGATATCATATGTCGAATATAAGGCATGGACAAGCCACCTTATCTGATTCGACTGCTTTCTCGTTCACTGAGTTCGACTGTCTGAAATAGACGACGTTCGTCTATAGTGCGGCCACACATTTCTACAGTCTCGCTCACACGAGGGGCCCAGCGATATCTCTCTCTTTTACGAGAGGTACAAATCCCGTCTTGACTGTCTACAATCCAGCACATGATTCGTTTCGTACCTGATACACGCCTTTATAGTCCTCCTGTTACGCAGGACGTTTGACGTATTCAAAGCACGCAACTCCTCATGTTGGATTCCGTAGATATCTCAGGTCTTAGGATCCAATCATGGAACCGTCATATGAGATTCAAGTCATGATGCTAGTCCATGTGACAATCTCATGCGGGTCAATCCAGTATTCCATTCTCCAACGAATACCTATGATTGTGATCGTATCCAAATACCTATGATCATCTATATGATTATCAATCACACATCATACTAGTCTTATTATGTCATCATTCCCATAATGACACATGACCAGGGAGTTAAGTATCATTCATAATGATACATGGATTTCATAACACATCTAGTATGCAAGAACATGTAATGAATCAAATACTCTCATAAACCATAGAAAGTATCAATACATCAAATGTATCTAAATAAAGCTCATAAACAGTACATCATAGAGCACTAAACCAACAGAATCCCTATAATACCCTTCCTTTATTTATATAATATTATAATATACTAAAATAAATAAAATATAGATCTACTTTTTATCCTCATTTTCTCTCTCCTCTTTATCGTTGTCTCCCGCCATACATCGCAGTCTCTCTCTTCGAGTTTTTCTTCTTCTCTCTCTTGAATGCCTCTTCTCCAGCGCGATTTTTTGGTAAATTTGCTGCAAGAAACAAGTGAAATCTCCAAAAACTCATCCAATACACGTAGATGTAGTGGTATTGCCGCTTACAGTGGAAGAAAAACGAGTAAGTGGAAGGTCTAAACAAAACCGATTTTCTGGATCTGGTGAGACTCGAAAAAAGAAAATCATGTTCGGTAGGTTTGGTCAGTACATCAATGATGTCACAGACGTATGAGTCATAATATTATGTTCGTGCATGTAATGACATTATCAATTCATATTTGGACTAATTCACTCGTGTATTATATGGTAAAAATAGTCGTCAAACTGATCAAACTCGTCAAACTCATCGTAATACTAATCAACTCATAACATTGGTCAAAGTCGTGACACGCATTCGGGGTTTCATGTTTGGGGTTTCTGAGTTTGACGCGTTTGACGAGTTTAACGTGTTTGACGAGTCAACGCGGTCAACCTGTGGTCAAAATGACATTCCGATGGTTCAAGGTTGTGTACAGGGTCTATTATGACGTATTAAACGTGTTTTTGTTATAAGGAGAGCTTCTAGGAAAATGATAAATTCTACTCTAGACCAATGTGTAACATAAAGTGTAATAGAACATTAGGGTTTCGTTTGGGAGAACATGCATTGCTACACAAAATAAGGTGCTAAATTTAGATAGCTGCGATTATTATTTACTTATCAAATTTGTTATACGAGGTGCTTATTAACATTTTCGTGGTTCACAATTGATAAATTCTCCAAATCAGAGAGTTTGACGAGTTTGACGTGTTTGACGAGTCAACGCAGTCAACCTGTGGTCAAAATGACATTCCGATGGTTCAAAGTTGTGTATAAGGTCTATTATGACGTATTGAGCGTGTTTTTGTTATAAGAAGAGCATTTGGGAAAATGAAAAATTCTACCCTAGACCAATGTGTAACATAAAGTGTAATAGACCATTAGGGTTTGGTTTGGGGGAACATGCATTGCTACACAAAATAAGGTACTAAATTTAGATAGCTGCGATTATTATCTACTTATCAAATTTGTTATACGAGGTGCTTATTAACATTTTTGTGGTTCGCAATTGATAAATTCGCCAAATCAGAGAGTTTGACGAGTTTGACGTGTTTGACGAGTTTGACGTGTTTGACGAGTCAACGCGGTCAACTTGTGGTCAAAATGACATTCTGATGGTTCAAAGTTGTGTACAGGGTTTATTATGACGTATTGAGCGTTTTTTTGTTATAAGGAGAGCATCTGGGAAAATGATAAATTCTACCCTAGACCAATGTGTAACATAAAGTGTAATAGACCATTAGGGTTTCGTTTGGGGGAATATGCATGCTACACAAAATAAGGTGCTAAATTTTCATAGCTGCGATTATTATTTACTTATCAAATTTGTTATACGAGGTGCTTATTAAAATTTTCGTGGTTCGCAATTGATAAATTCGCCAAATCAGAGAGTTTGACGAGTTTGACGTGTTTGACGAGTTTGACGTGTTTGACGAGTCAACGCGGTCAATCTGTGGTCAAAATGACATTCCAAAGGTTCAAAGTTGTGTACAGGGTCTATTATGACGTATTGAGCGTGTTTTTGTTATAAGGAGAGCATCTGGGAAAATGATAAATTCTATCCTAGACCAATGTGTAACATAAAGTGTAATAGAACATTAGGGTTTCGTTTGGGGGAACATGCATTGCTACACAAAATAAGGTACTAAATTTTGATAGCTGCGATTATTATTTACTTATCAAATTTGTTATACGAGGTGCTTATTAACATTTTCGTGGTTCGCAATTGATAAATTCGCCAAATCAGAGAGTTTAACGTGTTTGACGTGTTTGACGAGTTTGACGTGTTTGACGAGTCAACGCGGTCAACCTGTGGTCAAAATGACATTCCAAAGGTTCAAAGTTGTGTACAGGGTCTATTATGAGGTATTGAGCACGTTTTTGTTATAAGGAGAGCATCTGGGAAAATGATAAATTCTACCCTAGACCAATGTGTAACATAAAGTGTAATAGAACATTAGGGTTTCGTTTGGGGGAACATGCATTGCTACACAAAATAAGGTACTAAATTTAGATAGTTGCGATTATTATTTACTTATCAAATTTGTTATACGAGGTGCTGATTAACATTTTTGTGGTTCGCAATTGATAAATTCGCCAAATCAGAGAGTTTGACGAGTTTGACGTGTTTGACGAGTTTGACGAGTTTGACGTGTGTGACGAGTCAACGCGGTCAACATGTGGTCAAAATGACATTCTGATGGTTCAAAGTTGTGTACAGGGTCTATTATGACGTATTGAGCGTATTTTTGTTATAAGGAGAGCATCTGGGAAAATGATAAATTCTACCCTAGACCAATGTGTAACATAAAGTGTAATAGACCATTAGGGTTTCGTTTGGGGGAACATGCATGCTACACAAAATAAGGTGCTAAATTTTGATAGTTGCGATTATTATTTACTTATCAAATTTGTTATATGATGTGCTTATTAACATTTTCGTGGTTCGCAATTGATAAATTCGCCAAATCAGAGAATTTGACGTGTTTGACGAGTTTGACGAGTCAACGCGGTCAACCTGTGATCAAAATGACATTCCAATGGTTCAAAGTTGTGTACATGGTCTATTATGATGTATTGAGCATGTTTTTGTTATAAGGAGAGCATCTGGGAAAATGATAAATTCTATCCTAGACCAATGTGTAACATAAAGTGTAATAGAACATTAGGGTTTCGTTTGGGGGAACATGCATTGCTACACAAAATAAGGTACTAAATTTAGATAGTTGCGATTATTATTTACCTATCAAATTTGTTATACGAGGTGCTTATTAACATTTTCGTGGTTTGCAATTGATAAATTCGCCAAATCAGAGAGTTTGACGAGTTTGACGAGTTTGACGTGTGTGACGAGTCAACGCGGTCAACCTGTGGTCAAAATGACATTCCGATGGTTCAAAGTTGTGTACAGGGTCTATTATGACGTATTGAGCGTATTTTTGTTATAAGGAGAGCATCTAGGAAAATGATAAATTCTACCCTAGAGCAATGTGTAACATAAAGTGTAATAGACCATTAGGGTTTGGTTTGGGGGAACATGCATTGCTACACAAAATAAGGTACTAAATTTAGATAGCTGCGATTATTATTTACTTATCAAATTTGTTATACGAGGTGCTTATTAACATTTTCGTGGTTCGCAATTGATAAATTCGCCAAATCAGAGAGTTTGACGAGTTTGACGTGTTTGACGAGTTTGACGTGTGTGACGAGTCAACGCGGTCAACCTGTGGTCAAAATGACATTCCGATGGTTCAAAGTTGTGTACAGGGTCTATTATGACGTATTGAGCGTATTTTTGTTATAAGGAGAGCATCTGGGAAAATGATAAATTCTACCTTAGACCAATGTGTAACATAAAGTGTAATAGAACATTAGGGTTTCGTTTGGGGAAACATGCATTGCTACACAAAATAAGGTGCTAAATTTAGATAGCTGCGATTATTATCTACTTATCAAATTTGTTATACGAGGTGCTTATTAATATTTTTGTGGTTCGCAATTGATAAATTCACCAAATCAGAGAGTTTGACGTGTTTGACGAGTTTGACGTGTTTGACGAGTTTGACGTAATGAATAGATTTAGTACATATGAATTATATATGATCAGTAATGTAACATGAATAAAACAAGATGTTCTGCTAAAGTTTTAAACCTGATTAGATACAACTTAATACGAAAGAGATTCTTAAGAAATAAAATACTAATAAATTAAAGAGGTTCTTAACAAATGAAATAGTACGAAGAAGAATCTCAGCCTTCCTCGGTAGACATCGACACTTCCTTGCCATTCGCGAATATATCACATGCAATCTTTTCGCGAATAGACGACACCACCTCGTCGCTCACCTTATCCAATAAGGTTTCCTGTAGAGTGCCTCTGCATATTTGATGTTGTATATGCTGCATTCATTTCCTGTTACGTTCTGAGGTAGATTAGAGATTAGCTCGATGGAAAAAATGGTCGAAACGTCAACTCGACCTATCCCGCTAATCATGAAGACCTCTGGGATACTTCTGCATAAGTGATGAATCACTTTAAGTGTCGCCTCCTTCATTCTCGGGTTAAAGTCATACACTTGAATTGACGTGTTCCTGTAGTCCACTCTAATAGTGACCCAATGGACGCTTACATTAAGATCTACCAATGACGGAATGTTCAACACACTGATAAAACCTTTGTATTGGTCTAATTTTTTTTTTATCACCGTCAATTGGTAATTCATCGTGTATTTTCCAAGAAGACCGAGATCTTTCTGCCCCAATTTCCACCATTTGAAGCATTCACAACACTGCACATCACGCAGAAGGTACTTGCTACTGTTCGGTTCAGTTTGGGGTACACGTTTCCGAATGTCATACATGGATTCATCGATATGCTGTGCAAACAAACAGTCAAATGGGTCAAACAGTCGTCAAACTCGATAAACTATATGTGAAAACACTTACTTGATCATTGAGCCATACACCTTCTTGTAGAAGGTCTTCCCAAAACTGTGGGTTTCGTAGATATTCTAGCCCCGACGTCCATAACCTCTCTTGTTTCGGTTTTTGCATAAACTTGAAGAGAGCACTCGCTTTTCTTGTGCTTGTTTCAATAAAACTTTCAACTCGCAGAACATTGTCATAGACCATAGGCTGTCGAGGGATCCACACATAATCCGGAGCAGCAGCGGATTGTATCGGCACCAATGCGGATTCTATCGGCACCAATGCACCTTCTTGTACTGGGATCAATGCAGATTCAACACGATCTTTGTCCTTCTTTCCTTTTCTACCTCTTGTCTATCTCTTTGCCCGTCGTTTTTTGGAGGGTGGATCAGTCGAACCCAAAGTAGTATATGGACTTTTAAGAGTTTGCTTTCTTTTCCTCTTCGGTCGTTTACTACTCTGAACTAGATCCTTGGGAGCAGCAGGGACTTCTACATCCTCTTTTTCTTGAGCAGGTATCCCTCCATCATCAACATCCGAAGATTCCAGCTCAGATTCCGCTCTAGGAGTATTAGATATTGCTCTAGGAGTAGGGGGAATCGCATCACTATCATCTTCTTCATCATCAGCTCTTGCATATGACCAATTATATGAACATCAGTCAAACTCGTCAACCCAAATGGTAAAACTTGTCAAACTCGTCAACCAAAAGAGTCAAACCGGTCAAACTCATCAATCAAAAGAGTCGAACCAATCTAACTCGGACTGCCCAAATAAAGTGTAAAGTGTAAGATCATACCTTGCTGGTTCTGTGCAGTTTCTATATCCTCTTGATCATTGTCAGATTCTTGCACAGACTGATATCCTACATATGAGCAATTATATATATATTAGTCAAACTCGTCAACCAAAAGAGTCAAACCGGTCAAACTCATCAACCAAAAGAGTCAAACCAATCTAACTCGGGTTGTTCAAATAAAGTGTAAAGTGTAAGATCATACCTTGCTCGTTCTGTGCAGTTTCTACATCCTCTTGATCATTGTCAGATTCATGCACAGATTGATGTCCTACATATGAGCAATTATATGTATATCAGTCAAACCCGTCAACTAAAAGAGTCAAACAGGTCAAACTCGTCAATCAAAAGAGTCAACCCAATCTAACTCGGGTTGCCCAAATAAAGTTTAAAGTGTAAGATCATACCTTGCTCGTTATGTGGAATTTCTACATTCTCATCCGAAAAACGATATCTAAACTCGAACTCGTTGTCTTGTATCTCAGACCAATCGATTTCTTTCACATTGATTCCTGCCCTCTCCAGAACTCTTTTCACTTTTTCAATTACCCTCTTCTCAACTTTTGCAATTATTCTTTTTTCGGAGTCTTTTACAATCTTTTTCAACATCTTTTTGAAGGATATTTTTTCTTTTTCTTCGTCTTCTCCTTCCTCTTCCTCTATTCTTTCTCCTCCTTCTTCTTCTCTTTCTCCTTCTTCTTCTTTTCCTCGTTCTTCTTCTCTTTGTTTCTTTTTTTTTCTCTTTCTTCTTTCTCTCTGCCCTACCACCAACATCGATCTCACAAATGTTCTCATAACAAATACTTGACGGATTCATCCTCAATTGTTGCATCCAATTTTGCACCACCGGATGGCTACTTTCATCCTCATGTATGTTAAAAAACATATGTTCCTCTTCCTCATCTAATTGAAGAACACTTCGAATACCCTGAAAACATTTTGACAGAATTGGTATCATTGAGAATATTATGGTAGGTCAAACTCGTCAAATGTCATCTATTATAACTAATGTAATCGATCTATACATACCTGTGAATCCGCACCGATCTGTCTAATCACATTTGCAAGTGTGACATAAAGGCTCGGTTGGATTTGCTTCTTACACATCCTAGGACATGTGGGATCGGCATCCTTCACATCTATATACCATCCATTGGCGCCTAAACTATTCACGCATTCAAAAGGAAGCAACTGCAATATACATACAAACTAATCAATCAAATACTCAATCACAATAAATAAAACAATGATAAAAATGTAACTCACCATAAGAGGTATTACGAATCCAGGAAAGTGCCACTGAGCCCTCGGTGTAGAACTGCTTACATACGACTTCAGTATATGATCGATTGTTCTTTCGAAAGTGTATCTCCCCCAAGGAAACCCTTCACAAAATTCCAGATTGTTGACCATGTCAACTGCATCATTTGGAGTCACATCATTGTTCTTGATTCCATGGTCTAATACTCCACCTAGTAATATGATTATTGCTAATCTTCTCCTGTCCTCCACATCTTTGGTTGGAGTGGCATACAACTTCTTTATCGCTTCGGATGTTGTCACCTTTGAATGTCCAAACATTTTCATCCGAAACTGAGTTCCCTTACATTTAGCCCAGTCTTGTGGATACTTTTCACAATTTAGGCCGCAGATAATCGCATGCTCGGTGATCGAATATCTGATGGGCACGCCATTCAGATAAAACCATAGTTGTTTCACTTCTCCTTCCAATTTTAGTGCCCAATGTAAGAGGACTGATGCCGGAACCATCTTCAATGTGTCCTATCCAAGATGGAAAATATGTCGAAACTGGGATTCTTTTTTGAAATATGTAAATTCTTCATCCGTCAAGGCCTTTTTAAGAGATCTAACAGTCTGATATGGATAACATTTCGTCGTGATCTTAGGAGCCATATGAATGTCCTTAAAATCATACACAAAAGGTACCTGCAAAAACAAATTTAACACTCATTATCAAACTCGTCAAACACGTCAAACACGTCAAACTCGTCAAACACGTCAAACTCGTCAAACTCCGACTTGTTTGACGAGTTTGAACATTTTTGAGACTCGAATAGTTTGACTTGTTTGACGGGTGCGCTCAGTTTAACTAATATCTAGCATGACCATTAATCTATGTTTTAGTGCATCCGACTGTCGACAATATCATCGTGACTCGATTTGTATCTGTCTTTTTCACAAAACACTGTTTCTCACCCAATCTGAAAACCCTATTTCGATATTTCGGTGACAATTTGTCATTCAAACCATAGTTTTTCAAATTTTTATTTCAAACCCTATTCTTAATGAAAACTTAATAGAAAATCTAAAACCGAATCTCAATGTGTACCCGAAACCCTAAAAATTTTGATTTTTGCGGAGTTCAAAAACCATACCTGGAGGTCTTCGCAAGTAGGGTCCGAAGAGGGGGCTGAAGATGATGAAGACAAAGCCATTCTTCGTGCAAATTTACTTGCAAACACAAACTCGCACAGAAAAATCGCACAGAAAAATCATAGAGTGAAGAGAAAATGAAGAAGAAACGACAATATGAAGAAATGAAAGTGTCTGTCGAAAAGGGGCAAAAAAAACTGTTTGGTTTTTCAAATTTTTTTAATTTAGTAACTTTCCAACTTTTGGTCTTTCTTCTTCAAATGTTGACACGTGTATTTTTTAAAAGGGGTAACGATGTCTTTTCATTCTTTTTCAGTTTTTTTTAAGGTTTTTTTTTAAGGGTATATGATGTAAGTGAAATCGACATTTAAAGGTATTTTTGTAATATCCCAGCTTAGTGATACTTTTCTTAATTTTTTTTATGTAATAAAGAACTTTTTATGTTTTAATCATAATAATTTATAATAATTAGATCAATATTCTAAAACGTAAAATCATGGCACATGAAATCATTTACCCCTTATCATAATCTTCTTCATTAATGCATTTCACTTAAAAAAAATTATTTTAATAGCCAATAAAAATTAATCAAAATACCACATAAGACATGAGATGGCTTCATGATAAACCTTCAAATCAAACTTTTTATATATACTAGGTTTTAACCCGGCGCGAATCGCGCGGACTGCATAGATTTTTTTAAAATATTATTAGTTTTAGAATTAAATATATTATATTTTACTTTTAAATTATAATTCATATCTCTTTTAAAAATATTGAGATAACATTATCTTTTATTTTCAAAAAATGATTGTGAATAACGTCTATATATATATTTTTGTATGATATAATATAAAATTAAACGTTAGAACCTAAAGTGAGAAGCTCAACCGGTGAAAGGGATGCAAAACGTCTGTCTGACCCTGACTTCGAGCCTCAAGTTGGGGAGGAGAGTGCATATTCTAATCACTTACCTTTATCAAATAATAATACTTCGCCTGCTATTTTTTATATGTTGCTAGTCGATAGTAATGATCTCTAAATTCACAGATAAATGCTTCGAGATAGCACTGCTTCCGGACCCAAAATTAGTTTTAATTCGGTGTAGGACACTCGATTATCAAAAAATATTAAGGGTTAGAATAATATTTTTAGAATTTTTTTTTAAAAATGAACTATTATTTTTTGAACGTTTAAAAAGAAGAATAAAAAAGTTTTATATTGTAAAATAAAAAAATTTGAAGAAAATAAGGCACTTAAAGAAAGTGACCCTAACCACATCTGAACTATGATGGTCTGATCTAACTGATATTTCACTTAGAATATACGCGTCAAAACACAATCTGATAAATCTCTAAAAGATCTTCAAAACAAAAACCCAATAATAACTATGTAGATTGAACTGCTTTATAGATTGAACTTAAAGTTCTCATGCTGAATTTGTTTGATTCCTTCATAGTTGCTTTCACAACTGCACTTAGATCGAATTCATGTTCAATATTCTAGACGAAGACGTTTCCTGCCATGATTATCAGTTAATTATCCTCGTGATTTTTCACAACATCGATGCCTTTACATTTTCTTGTTTCTCCCTCATCATTAAGAGCAGAACCACCATAGTAACTGACAAATACAACCAAACCTATTACAATCAGTATCGTCCTTTATGAAATCTTTTTATTATATTTCAAGTGTTCAAGACCATTAGAATATCCACATAAAATGCTCAATAGTTTCCCGCAATGCCCTCCGTTTCCAGAAAGGCTCGAGTTTGGAGACTTTTGGGATGGAACAAAGATTGGAACCGGACTATCTAAGAGGTTAATACAGAAATTAACCTCGGTCAAGCTTAACATGCCTTTGAACAAATATGTTATGGAACCCGTCAGCAAGTTTTTAGCGACATCTAAAGAAACCAAATTGTCGAGCTTTCCTAGCTCAAGAAGTAGTGATTCATGGAGATGATTGAAACTCAAGTTGAGGGCTATCTGTAAATTTCTCATCTGACCAATCTCGGGTGCGATAGTTCCGGTCAAGTAGTTTTTCTCTCATTATAGCTCAAGAAGCTTCGAGCAGTTTTCTGTCTCCCGAGATATCTCCCCTCTAATCAAGTACTACTGTGGATCAAAATGACAATTCACATTACTTTCTATCAAAATTTTAACAGTTTTTACGATTTTTATTGAATCCAATTCAGATATTAAAATCAAGTAAAAAATAACCACACTTAAACTATTATATACACTCTATTTGAAATATACTATATATCTTTTATAGTTAAGTGCTATCATATATTTATACTAATCATATGACTCTTTCACTTGTCTTATTTTAATATAAATGATTGTATTTTTTTTTACAAACTTATTTTTGTTCGTTTTTATTTAAAAAAAATACAAACTAAAATTATACTATATCTGTGTGATACGTGTATTTTATCACAATAATATTAGTTCAACAACGACTATATAAAATTAAATATTTTTTTATTTAAATAAATATGAGTTAGGATTCAGTTAGGTGGACTACTTTATTTAGTTTTTGACTTGTATTTTATTCAATTTGTTTCTTAGTATTTTTATCATCGCAATCCAATCTAAACATTTTTTTCTGCAATGCAGACGTTGATTTATTTTTTCATACATTAAAAATCTATCGTAAATCATCCACATTAAAAATCATATGTTTGGTTTGAATCTATATAATTTCATTATACCGAATAATTTGTATACACTTCTTATATATATAAAAGTACAATGATTTATGAGGATCTGACATGTGTCTTTAGTTTTTTTTTCTAAAATTAAATTTTAATAATTGTAGTAATCATTCAAAAAAATGCATTCAAAACATTTCATAAATTAATTTATTATTCATTCACGAATAGATAAATGCATTAATCATTTTATTGCATTAAATATTATATTTATATAATTATTATAATTATTCTTTATATTGATTTTGGTAGAGAAAAAAATCAATAAAAGTTATAATAGGTTTAAGGAAATCATTTTTAAAAATAAAAATGGTCTTTTCTCATATACCTTTTGAATTCTTTTTTATTTCTTGGATATTTTTCTCTTCTATTAAAACAAATATACGTTTTCGCAAAATTGCTACAATTGATATAAGACTATAAGTATATCAATTTTTAAATTATGTATTCTACAAAATTTCATATTATTAATCTAAAAAAATTTAAAAATTATAATACGTGATTTATCTAAGATTCACCAAAAAATTATATTCGGTTTTAAAACCATATCTATAGAAATTATGTTTTCATAAAAACAATATATGAAATTTTATTTTAATTCAAAACAGAAATAGGTATAAAATATTCAAAATGTTATTTGAATATACTTATAGTCTTATATCAGTTGTAGCAATTTTGCGAAAACAAAATTATAATACGTGATTTATCTAAGATTCACCAAAAAATTATATTCGGTTTTAAAACCATATCTATAGAAATTATGTTTTCATAAAAACAATATATGAAATTTTATTTTAATTCAAAACAGAAATAGGTATAAAATATTCAAAATGTTATTTGAATATACTTATAGTCTTATATCAGTTGTAGCAATTTTGCGAAAACATATATTTGTTTTAATAGAAGAGAAAAATATCCAAGAAATAAAAAAGAATTCAAAAGGTATATGAGAAAAGACCATTTTTATTTTTAAAAATGATTTCCTTAAACCTATTATAACTTTTATTGATTTTAGATAAGATATATAGATTTGCCAAATTGATTTTCTTTACCACTAATGACCACCAAAATATGCATAATGATACGTTTTTTGTTTTCATTGGCCACTTAAATTTTTTAGTTTTTTATTTTACTAAATATAATTAGATGTTAAAATACTATCATTTTAATTATCATAATTAACATATAAATAAAGATAAATTGTTATATTTTTAAAATTATTATAACATATTGATTTTTACTAAACTAAACATCAAGTAGATAAACCTAATCTGAAATTACAATAAATTGAAATAAATTTACTGTTTTTATTATTTTAATGTTCAATCTAAGTTTACAAATATACATAAGTACTCTAATATAAAATATACTGCTTTTTTAATTTTTACATGATTTTCTTATAATATTTTCATTTTAATATTTAAAACAAAAAACAAATAGATTTTTTTATAATAAATAAGTAATTTATCCCTTATTGAATAATAATAATAATAATAACAACATATTTATTCATTGTGTATTATGTATATATCACATAAATTATAATTCAGATTCCTTTAAACCCAACTTTTATATAAAACTAAAAAAGAAACAGATTTTTTTATAATAAATAAGTAATTTATCCCTTATTGAATAATAATAATAATAACATATTTATTCATTGTGTATTATGTATATATCACATAAATTATAATAAAATCTAGTTTAAAATAATCAATTAATGAGAATTTAGAAAATTACCACATGGATGATGAGTTGGAGATGATGTGTCATCACCAGATTCTTTTAAACCCAACTTTTATATATACTAGGTTTTAACCCCGCGCGATACATGCGGACTACAAATAAATATTTTTTTAAAAATATTATTAGATTAAAATTAAATATATTATATTTTATTTTAAATTTATAATTTATATATTAAATTAAAATGATAAATAGTTTTTTTAAAATATAGAGAGCAATATTTTTTTAAAAATAATTATGAATAAAGTCTATCTTTATATTTTTTATATGTTATGATATAAAATTAAGGTTTAGAATCTAACTTGGTTAGTTCAACCGGTTAAAGAAGATGCAAAATATATATTCTGGCCAAAATTCGAGCCTCAAGTTAGAAAGAGAAACACATTAATATTTTTAGAAAGGAAAACTTCAAAAACAACTGAACTATTAAATTTTTTAAAAGGTTAAAAAAGGAGAATAAAGAAGTTTCATATTAGTAAATCAAAATGAGATTTTTTTAAAATGTGAAGTTAAAGAAATGATGTATTTTTTCAAAAGAGATATGATACAATTTTTTGTTTATATAATAAATATATTCACCCGTATATATCACATGAATTAAAAAATAAATATAGATTTTAAATAATTTTATTAGTTTTAAAGTAAATATAATATATTTTGTTTTTAAATTTATAATTTAAATTATTAAATTAAAACATGATTTTTTTTGAAAATATAGGCAATGGGATGATGCATTTTTTTTTTTTGAAAAATAGTTTAGATTTTGTTGGTATATATTTATGATGAATATAATGTAATTAGTTATATATATCATATTTTTTTTTGTAAAGTATTAGGGGCTAATTAAAATCGATTTATAACATAATTTTTCTTTTATATTGATTAGAAATCTACAACACACATCTAAATATTAAGTACTCATGATTGACAAAAAATAATTTTTTTGAATTAATTTCTCTCGATTATGACTTTATCTATTGAAATAGCAAATGATTTAATTTTTAAAAAATAAACATGTATATTTTCCCACGAAACGATTATGTATATAAGATGTGTCGGAAGATTACATATTAATACCTTATGTTAATCAAAGAAACTATATATGGATGCATTTATCTACTCCTTAATCACACAACTCGACTAAAAAATAATATATATACGGGAAAAATCCCTAAAAAACCTCGAACTTGCAAAAATATATACAAATAAACCTTCAATTTGTAAAACTGCATTTAAACCCCAAACTTGCAATATGTAACTGAATAAAACCTCGAACTTGCAAATTGTTGCTCCAATAACCCGTTGACTGGTTTGAGCACAATTTCAGGTGATCGAAAATCCACGTTGGTCTGTAAAGCAGACGTCAGTGTATCCATATAACCAACTTTAAATATTTTTTACTCCAAAATCGGATTTATTTACTCTCAAATCGGATTAAATTTCAATCCGAAAAAATGTTGATATGGTAAAAAAATCATTTAAAGTTTGTTACGTAAACACACTGACATCAATTTTCCAAACCAACTTGGATTTTCGATCTTCTGAAATTGTGGTCAAACCGGTCAACGCGTTATTAGAGTTACAATTTGCAAGTTCGAGGTTTTATTCAGTTATATGTTACAAGTTTGTGGTTTAAATGACAACTTTACAAATTAAAGATTTATTTGTATATATTTTTGCAAATTCGAGGTTTTTTAGGGGTTTTACCATATATATATATATATATATAATTACATGTTTTTCATGTTTAGTCCCCCGAATATTTAGAAATATTCCTCTCCATCCTATTTGGTGAATACATAACTAATCACTAAATAATTTGATAGATTAAAAAAAATATCTCACCCGCTAATCAGTCCGTCTCTGCGAATCTTTACCTGGACAACATGAACAACTTCTTCATTTTTGTTTTAATTTTCAATTTTCTTAACTTTTAGTATTAGTATTAA
Organism: Tarenaya hassleriana; assembly: GCF_000463585.1. Lineage (NCBI taxonomy): Eukaryota > Viridiplantae > Streptophyta > Magnoliopsida > Brassicales > Cleomaceae > Tarenaya > Tarenaya hassleriana. The sequence goes on along the minus strand of NW_010965372.1, from coordinate 151,359 downwards.
TTTAGTAATCTTCTTTTCAATCTCCTGTATTTTTTCTTTCGATTTTTATCCACGAGACCTTCAAACTTTCATTTAGTTTCTCTTCTTCCTTATTCAATCTCTTTTCATGGTGGGATCTATCGAATTCAATCTAGAATTCTTTCGTTGGGATTCTGATTATTGAATTTAAGACTCTATCGATTAATTAAGGAATTTTGGCAAATGTAAAGGATTATAGATTTTTTATAAGTTACCTAATCTTAGGTATGATTGGTATGGAGCATTCGTTTTCGATTATGCTCCTTTAGAGGTTCTTACAGATACAACACATGTATATACATAGATTAGTTCATGTTAATTGGTTTTCGATATTTGCAATTAAAAAACATAGATGATCTGTAACAACCCAAAAACATGCCTCCATGTTTTACTCACCTGCTCCTTTCACTATCACCCACACATACTCTCTCTCTCCATTCCCTTTACGACGTTCTCCTATATGTTCTCATGTTTGTTTCCCTTCACTCATTCGTTTCCCAGAGACTCCTCCATCACAGCCTTTCTTTAGCTCCTGACTATCACTCAATCTTATGTCTTTTGGTTTGGTAAGTCATCTCTTTCTTTTCTTTTACTTCTAATGATTCACTCTTTCGGTGTCTCTCTCTTTTTATCTAGTTACTCATCACTCCCAACATCGATTTCCCTCTCCAGCGATAATTTTGATCGAATTAAGCGAAGGAACCACCATCTAAACAACCCACAAACCCCCCAAGAAGCAAAGGAGTTCAACTGTGAGTGAATCGAGTTCAATTCGAAAATTCAATTTTCATTAATTCTTGGTGATTTCGACATGTTTGCATTAAATTGATGTTTGATTTATATCATTGAATGAATTTTTGTGAATTTTAGATTTTAATCCGATAAATTTTGATATATTTGAGTGTTATTATAAAATCACTAGATTCATATCGGACCGAACTAATTTTGGTCCGGACCGAATTAAAATATAAAGAATAAAAAATATATATATAATAATAATAACCATAACTAATAATAATAATTTTGAAATAATAATATTATAATAATAATAATAATAATAATAATAATAATAATAATAATAATAATAATAATAATAATAATAATAATAATAATAATAATAATAATAATAATAATAATAATAATAATAATAATAATAATAATAATAATAATAATAATAATAATAATAATAATAATAATAATAAAAAAAAAAAGTAAAAGAAAATCCCAATTTATCGGTCCAAGTAATAATTCAGAACCAAATAAATAGAATTGAAATAAAATGAATGCAGTTTGGATCAAACTAAAGCTCAAGGCAAGTGCAAAAATATGGGATAACTTGAATTGGTAATCCAGAAGGACCGAAACTTAATTTGAACAAATTTAAAGTTAAAAAAAAAGAGTTTGGGACGACCGTCGAAGCCAAAAAAAAATTTGTAATACCCAATTTGACTTCTACAGACCCAGAGGAGTTCTAGGAAGTTTCTTATCCATCACCCAAATCCACTATCCACTACCCGCAACCCGCAAGCATAACCCGAGGTGAGTGAATTCGAGTTTAATTCGGAAGTCTATTGACATGGGATTTGGGTTTGGAGTGTCCCATGATTAAATGACGTATGATTCATGCATTGAGTGAAATAAAAAATTTTGGTGAATTATCCGTAGCAAATCATGTGTGTTTGTGCGAATTTGGTGGAAAAGATAAAATGTAATAATAAACCGAAAATACGGATCAGACTAGACCCCACGTAATCTGAACCCTAAATGAATAACAGATAAGCTTAAAAACCACGGAATGAACCGAACTGGTTATCCGGGCGGACCGGGAGCAGATAGGTCATACCGGAGGTACAATTCGGTAATATAACTGGAAAGACTCAAAGAAAATATATAAAGGAATATAAAAGCTATGCAAGCGGAAATGCATGTATAGTAAATAAACTATATAAATGCGTGTGACGGGGGTAGCTGGCATGACACTAACGTTAATTCGAAAGGGTTTGGATTAACGTTTAGCGCGTGATTGCAGAAACGGACGTTTGTGAATGAATGCACGATGTTTGCGAGATTGCGTCCCATCCATGGGCCATCCGACCCGGGTCGGATGTCACTCATATAGGATATGATTGTGAATGAGGCGATAACTTAATCGCGCCAACGTCTGAACGATAGGACGGTTATGGGCACCCCAATGACTTGCGTAGATAGCCGATTGTAGTCGGTACTATTGCGTGACGAGGAACATACGGTTCTTGGAACCGCGCCAACGTTTCCGCTAGCGACAGAGCAGATCTCGGGATATGAGTATCCCGAGGACGAGGCATTACACATACCTGAGATTCGGGTACATTGGGGTCTCCCGAGGAGGTAGTACAGACTTACTCTGCCAGGTTCAGGCACGAACCTGACAAGTATTTCCGCGGTGGATGGTCGGTGAGGGGGAGTTGCAGCGATGGACTCTCCCGTTATAGTCGATGGCGTCGGTCGTAGCCGACGTCTGGTGAACTCCGGTATTGAGAGGTGACATCAATGCCGGAGCGAGGTGACACGCCTAGTATCGAGAGGTGACATCGATGCTAGGGTGGGGTGATGTGTTCGTGCGGAGAAAAATATATTCATTCCGGATCCGAGTAGTTGTGGAGTAGATGGATTCCGAGGAGAGAGGTGGTTGTGCTATGCACATAGGGAGTACATTACCTACGCATGGTGTGCGTAGAGACGATTTGACGGACTCTGTCCTGCGACTTGTCGTACAGACTTGATTGTGATGGCTGCCTGCTTATCGTGATTCCGTGTTTCAATTCCTGTTTATTAAAATATTAGTATATATATATATATAAAGGTATTTGTTTTCCCTGATTCCATGAGAATAGGACTCCGGGTTACACCCGAGTTCACTCTCTAAGCAATTAGCTTAAGACGTTGTTATGCAACGTTTCAGGTCGTGAGCAGTAGTAGCCGAGGAGCGGACATCGGAGACCTGGACAGCTTACCACTACCGATCATGTATAATTACGTATTTTGATACACTTATATTCTGGGAAACAGTTTGTGTTATATCGGTGGTAGACTGTTTCGGTTTGTAATAATGTTATACTACCACTCGACTATGTATAATTATAACTGAGAATAATGCATCACATATGTATATACGAGTGTTTTCTTCTGCTAGCTCTTAAAAGAAAAGTTTTAAATTCCCACGTATTTCTGGAATTGTGTTTTTATTTTAGTTGTCCATGTGACGCAACTTGTATTGCGGGATACGGGTTTCGGGTGTCACATGATCTCCACTTGACTCGAAAATTCTTTTATATTTTACAAAGTATTTTCATGATAAAAAATATATTACAAACAAATTCTACATTCAAATAAAACTATGCTTATACTAATAAATAATACATAATTATATAATAAACAAAAATAAAAGGGAAAAAATATCGGGTAGAGAAATGTTATTTTTATGGTAAATTCTATTAACTTGAAATTGTATGTCATGAAAAATATTATATTATAATTTTCTTTAAGGCTAGCATTGTACAGAATTATAAAATATCTATATCATGATAAAATGTTTAATTGAAGTTGGTATTAAATGAAACAACATGTTACAACGTTACCATATTAACGCATCAAAAAAATAGACAATTAATATTTTTTTGACATGTTTTTAGCTTTAGAATTATCTTTTCGATGAAAAAAAGATAGTAAAATTTATTTGAAAAACACTTTTGTTGAAATTACTACAATGAACTATATGTTAAAATGCCAAAAATATAAAATACTATTTATAATAAATGGATATATTAAAGAGACTACAAATAGGATAAGAAACGAAAAAGAAAAAAATCACTTGAAAAAGAGATAATTACGGTATTAAATTTCTTTTTTAAACCCATTATAATCCAAATGTCTATCACATATAAAATGACTTTATAAATTTATATTTATTACATGATGTCCGTAGACCTATAAATACAATTGCAGTCATATAGATGTATCTATATAGATACATATATTCATATTTATTTGTAAGGTTATTAAACAAAAAGAGCTTTTTTTTGTTATAGCACTTGGTTACATGTTTCTTGATCTCGGTGGTAGACTGTTTCGGTTTGTAATAATGTTATACTACCACTCGACTATGCATAATTATAACTGAGAATAATGCATCACATATGTATATACGAGTGTTTTCTTCTGCTAGCTCTGAAAAGAAAAGTTTTAAATTCCCGCGGATTTCTGGAATTGTGTTTTTATTTTAGTTGTCCATGTGACGCAACTCGTATTGCGGGATACGGGTTTCGGGTGTCACAGCGTTGGTATCAGAGCAGTTCTTTCCACGGAGTAAGAATGTGCTCATATTTTCACTGAAATTTGGGGATGGGTAAAAATGATTTTTAAAGATTTTATAAAAATCTAAGCATGATCACCAGGTCCCGATACTAAATAACGTTCTTGTCCGTAGTAGTTATGCCTCCACGACGTGTTGCACCTGCGCAACGACCTGAAGGACCGAGGGCACCTCCGCCGAATAATGACATGGCGGAAATGCAACGTCAGTTCGCATTGTTCCAGGGGAATATCTGGCAGTTCGTACGAGCCTGTATGCCACCACCCCTGCCACCACATGCTGCTCCACCTGCGGCAAGACCGGAGGGAGGCTTGCCACCACCACCACCACCACCACCGGTGCCTGCACCTCAGAGGATTCCAGAGCAAGTCGTAGTGGACTACTTGCCATTTGTCAAGGAACTCCGAGCCTTGGGAACTCCGGAGTTTGAAGGTTCTCTTAGCCCAGAGGCAGCAGAAGACTGGATGATCAAGATCACCCACCTCTTCAACTACATTCGGTGCCCGCTGGAGTACCGTACTGAATTAGCGAGCCATCATCTGGCTGGCGCGGCTCACCACTGGTGGGAGGAAGTTGTACGTGAGGCTCCCGCAGGACACCAATTCTCGTGGGAAGAGTTCCGGGCAGAGTTCGAGCAGAAGTACTATCGGAGGCAAGATCAGGGTCACCGTATTACGGAATTCCTTCGCCTTGAACAGGGTAATATGACCGTTCGAGAGTACGAAGCGGAATTCAACCAACTGTTGAAGTATGGAGGCCACCTAGTGCCAACTGAGGAGTACAAGATCCAGAAATTCATTGCCGGGTTACGTGCTTCTCTCAGGAGGAGAATTGAGTGCCATGAGTATCCTACATTGAGACGGTACATCAACCAACTCGACAAGGTGGAACGCAGTGAGAAGGAGAAGATGGAAGCTAAGATTCCAGACCGTAGTCCATACAGGAGGGTGCTAGTCAACCGTCCCCCGGTGAGAGTTGGGCAGACGAGTCAACCCCGCGACAAGGGGAAGGCTCCGGCGTTTCGCCCCACGACCCCGACCCAACCACTACAATATAGGAGGCCCTGTGCTAAGTGTGGTCGAGACCATACTGGACCCTGTGGAAACACCATGACGTGCTACCGTTGCGGTCAACCGGGGCATTTTGCTGCTAGATGCACTGCGAACATAGCTCCTCAAACCAACAACAAGCCACCGCGTCCAGCACAGAGGAGATCGGGAGTTGCTCCGAGAGTTTATGCTCTCACAGCGGAGGAGGATGTCCAGGAGGAGCCATACACTGTGGAGGAGCCATTTGCCGCAGAGCCATTTACCACCTACGAGGCCACTGATGAAGATTACCTGGAGGAGGATGATGTTGCCGCCATCACAGGTACCATTTGCATACATGATGTTGCATGCATTACTTTGTTTGACACATGAGCTACACATAGCTTCTTGAGTGAGAAAAAGGCAGGAGAACTGTCAATCATGGAGATCGATACGACTACACATTTTATGGTGTGTACGCCTGCGGGACAGATTCTTCCAGTACATGGGATTTTTCATTGCATGCCCTTGACTATCTGTGGGAGGATGTTGACCGCAGATCTTATCGTCGTACCTATCCAGTGTTATGACTTAATACTGGGAATGGATTGGTTGTCGAAGCATCAAGCCCAGATTGACTGTCGCCAGCGAACTATTTGGTTCACTGAGGAGAGGGGAGGATTCGAGTTCGTTGGGAACAGATCACGGAAAGTGTATCCCATTATATCAGCTCTGAAGGCTAACAAGATGATCGAGAAAGGAAATGAAGTCTTCCTGGTTGTAATCACAGCAATCGAAGAAGCAGAAGCAAAGCTGGAAGACAGTACGGTAGTTCGAGAATTTCCCTGATGTGTTTCCTGATGAACTACCCGGACTACCACTAGAACGGGAGGTAGATTTCTCCATTGAGGTTGTGCCAGGAACGGAGCCAATATCTAAGACTCCCTATCGGATGCTCCGACCGAGATGGCAGAACTGAAGAAGCAATTGAACGAACTAATGGAGAGAGGATTCATCCGACCAAGCGTATCACTGTGGGGAGCACAGGTGTTATTTGTGAAGAAGAAAGATGGTAGTATGTGACTCTGCATTGACTACTGAGGCCTGAACCAAGTGACCATCAAGAATCGGTACCCCTTGCCGAGAATTGATGAATTGCTTGACCAGTTGCAAGGAGCGAAGTGGTTTTCAAAGATCGATTTACGTTCTGGATATTACCAGATCCGAGTAAAGGCTGGGGATATTCAGAAGACTGCCTTTCCAACGCGATACGGTCATTTTGAGTTTGTAGTCCTGCCATTTGGGTTGACGAATGCTCCAGCGGTTTTCATGCAGCTAATGCACCGTGTGTTCATGGATTACCGCTAGATGCACTGCGAACATAGCTCCTCAAACCAACAACAAGCCACCGCGTCCAGCACAGAGGAGATCGGGAGTTGCTCCGAGAGTTTATGCTCTCACAGCGGAGGAGGATGTCCAGGAGGAGCCATACACTGTGGAGGAGCCATTTGCCGCAGAGCCATTTACCACCTACGAGGCCACTGATGAAGATTACCTGGAGGAGGATGATGTTGCCGCCATCACAGGTACCATTTGCATACATGATGTTGCATGCATTACTTTGTTTGACACATGAGCTACACATAGCTTCTTGAGTGAGAAAAAGGCAGGAGAACTGTCAATCATGGAGATCGATACGACTACACATTTTATGGTGTGTACGCCTGCGGGACAGATTCTTCCAGTACATGGGATTTTTCATTGCATGCCCTTGACTATCTGTGGGAGGATGTTGACCGCAGATCTTATCGTCGTACCTATCCAGTGTTATGACTTAATACTGGGAATGGATTGGTTGTCGAAGCATCAAGCCCAGATTGACTGTCGCCAGCGAACTATTTGGTTCACTGAGGAGAGGGGAGGATTCGAGTTCGTTGGGAACAGATCACGGAAAGTGTATCCCATTATATCAGCTCTGAAGGCTAACAAGATGATCGAGAAAGGAAATGAAGTCTTCCTGGTTGTAATCACAGCAATCGAAGAAGCAGAAGCAAAGCTGGAAGACAGTACGGTAGTTCGAGAATTTCCCTGATGTGTTTCCTGATGAACTACCCGGACTACCACTAGAACGGGAGGTAGATTTCTCCATTGAGGTTGTGCCAGGAACGGAGCCAATATCTAAGACTCCCTATCGGATGCTCCGACCGAGATGGCAGAACTGAAGAAGCAATTGAACGAACTAATGGAGAGAGGATTCATCCGACCAAGCGTATCACTGTGGGGAGCACAGGTGTTATTTGTGAAGAAGAAAGATGGTAGTATGTGACTCTGCATTGACTACTGAGGCCTGAACCAAGTGACCATCAAGAATCGGTACCCCTTGCCGAGAATTGATGAATTGCTTGACCAGTTGCAAGGAGCGAAGTGGTTTTCAAAGATCGATTTACGTTCTGGATATTACCAGATCCGAGTAAAGGCTGGGGATATTCAGAAGACTGCCTTTCCAACGCGATACGGTCATTTTGAGTTTGTAGTCCTGCCATTTGGGTTGACGAATGCTCCAGCGGTTTTCATGCAGCTAATGCACCGTGTGTTCATGGATTACCTCGATGAGTTCGTCATAATCTTTATTGACGATCTCTTGATATATTCACCGGACCAACAGACACATGAAGAACACTTGCGGAAGATCTTATGGAGGTTGAGAGATAATCAGTTATACGCTAAATTCAGAAAGTGTGGTTTTTGGTTGCAAGAAATCGGATTCCTTGGTCACGTCGTTTCGGCGCAAGGTATCCAGGTTGACCCGGTAAAGATTGAGGTAGTAATGGATTGGAAGACGCCCACCAATGCGACTGAAATTCGAAGTTTCTTGGGTTTAGCAGGCTATTACCGTCATTTCGTTGAAGGATTCGCTAAACTAGCAAAGCCAATGACGAAGTTGACGGGAAAGAATGTACGCTTCGAATGGACAAAGGATTGTGAGAAGAGTTTCATGGAACTCAAGAAGAGGTTGACAACTGCACCCATTTTGGCGTTACCTCGCCTAGGTATTCCGTATGACGTGTACACGGATGCATCGAGGCAAGGATTGGGTTGTGTTTTAATGCAAGAAGGACATGTGATAGCATATGCGTCCAGACAGTTGAAACGACATGAGGAGAACTATCCGACTCATGATCTGGAACTAGCCGCAATAATCCACGCTCTGAAAATTTGGAGATCTTATCTTTATGGTGAGAAAGTTAAACTCAACACCGATCATAAGAGTTTAACCCATGTCATCTCGCAAAAAGATTTGAACCTCCGACAAAGATGATGGCTAGAACTGATGGCTGATTATGACTTGGAAATTGCTTACCATCCGGGTAAAGCAAATGTCATCGCTGATGCATTGAGCCGGAAGAGGATATTGTCCGCTATCAGAGTATTGTCCTCATCACAGGAGAATATAGTAGAGTTGTCGGCTATATTGGGTCATTTGACGATCGTCGAAGATGAACAGTTCCCAGATCTGAGAACACGGGTTATTTTAGAGCAGCCCAATGACCCAGAACTCATGAAGTACCTACAGGAGATTGAGCGATAACGTGAGAAAGAGTATCAGTTGGATGATGTATAGGCATTGAGACTGCATAACCGGCTTTGTGTACCGGATAACGGTGAGCTAAGACGGAAAATCTTGCAAGAAGCTCATCAATCCAGATTGGCGATTCATCCAGGAGCTAGCAAGATGTATCGAGGCTTACGACAGTGGTATACTTGGCCCGGCTTCAAGAAAGACATTGCAGATTTTGTTACGCGATGTCTGACATGTCAGCAAGTGAAGGCCGAACGACAAATGCCTGGAGGAAAATTGCAACCATTAGAGATTCGGTAATATAACTGGAAAGACTCAAAGAAAATATATAAAGGAATATAAAAGACTACGCAAGCGGAAATGCATGTATAGTAAATAAACTATATAAATGCGTGTGACTGGGGTAGCTGACATGACACTAGCGTTAATTCGAAAGGGTTCGGATTAACGTTTAGCGCGTGATTGTAGAAACCGACATTTGTGAATGAATGCACGATGTTTGCGAGATTGCGTCCCATCCATGGGCCATCCGACCCGGGTCGGATGTCACCCATATGGGATATGATTGTGAATGAGGCGATAACTTAATCGCGCCAACGTCCGAACGATAGGACGGTTATGGGCACCCCGATGACTTGCGTAGATAGCCGATTGTAGTCAGTACTATTGCGTGACGAGGAACATACAGTTCTTGGAATCGCGCCAACGTTTCCGCTAGCGACGGAGCGGATCCCAGGATATGAGTATCCCGAGGACGAGGCATTACACATACCTGAGATTCGGGTACATTGGGGTCTCCCGAGGAGGTGGTACGAACTTACTCTGCCTGGTTCGGACACGAACCTGACAAGTATTTCCGCGGCGGATGGTCGGCGAGGGGGAGTTGCAGCGATGGGCTCTCCCATTATAGTCGATGGCGTCGGTCGTAGCCGACGTCTGGTGAACTCCGGTATTGAGAGGTGACATCAATGTCGGAGCGAGGTGACACGCCTAGTATCGAGAGGTGACATCGATGCTAGGGTGGGGTGATGTGTTCGGGCGGAGAAAAATATATTCATGTCGGATCGGAGTTGTTGTGGAGTAGATGGATTCTGAGGAGAGAGGTGGTTGTGCTATGCACATAGGGAGTACATTACCTACGCATGGTGTGCGTAGAGACGATTTGACGGACTCTGTCCTGTGACTTATCGTACGGACTTGATTGTGATGGCTGCATGCTTATCGTGATTCCGTGTTTCAATTCCTGTTTATTAAAATATTAGTATATATATATAAAGGTATTTGTTTTCCCTGATTCCATGAGAATAGAACTCCGGGTTACGCCCGAGTTCACTCTCTAAGTAATTAACTTAGGACGTTTGTACGCAACGTTTCAGGTCGTGAGTAGCAGTAGCCGAGGAGCGGACATCGGAGCCTAGGCAGCTTACCACTAACGATCATGTATAATTACGTATTTTGATACACTTATATTCTGGGAAACGGTTTGTGTTATATCGGTGGTAGACTGTTTCGGTTTGTAATAATGTTATACTACCACTCGACTATGTATAATTATAACTGAGAATAATGCATCACATATGTATATACGAGTGTTTTCTTCTGCTAGCTCGGAAAAGAAAAGTTTTAAATTCCCGCGAATTTCTGGATTTGTGTTTTTATTTTAGTTGTCCATCTGACGCAACTCGTATTGCGGGATACGGGTTTCGGGTGTCACATGATCTCCACTTGACTCGAAAATTCTTTTATATTTTAAAAAGTATTTTCATGATAAAAAATATATTACAAACAAATTCTACATTCAAATAAAACTATGCTTATACTAATAAATAATACATAATTATATACTAAACAAAAATAAAAAAGAAAAAATATCGGGTAGAGAAATGTTATTTTTATGGTAAATTCTATTAACATGAAATTGTATGTCATGAAAAATATTATATTATAATTTTCTTTAAAGTTAGCATTGTACAGAATTATAAAATATCTATATCATGATAAAATGTTTAATTGAAGTTGGTATTAAATGAAACAACATGTTACAACGTCACCATATTAACGCATCAAAAGAATAGACAATTAATTTTTTTTTTGACATGTTTTTAGCTTTAGAATTATCTTTTCAATGAAAAAAAGATAGTCAAATTTATTTGAAAAACACTTTTGTTGAAATTACTACAATGAACTATATGTTAAATGCCAAAAATATAAAATACTATTTATAATAAATGGATATATTAAAGAGACTACAAATAGGATAAGAAACGAAAAAGGATAAAATCACTTGAAAAATAGATAATTACAGTATCAAATTTCTTTTTTAAACCCATTATAATCCAAATGTCTATCACATATAAAATGACTTTATAAATTTACCTTTATTACATGATGTCCGTAGACCTATAAATACAATTGCAGTCACATAGATGTATCTATATAGATATATATATTCATATTTATTTGTAAGGTTATTAAACACAAAGAGCTTTTGTTGTTATAGCACTTGGTTACATGTTTCTTGATCTCCCTAACACATACCGTCTTCTCAAATTCATAAACCAAATCTAAAATTGAATCGAATCAAATATAAAAATAATAAAAGAAAACGATAAATATTTTAAAAAAATACTTGTACCATTTAAATTTTAAATAAAACATAGTTGATATAAAATTTCTAAAATCGACCGAATATCCAAATGAAATCAAACGTAATTAAAAACCTAAATTGTCACCCTATCGGATAATCTTTTGCAGACCAAACGTTTTTGTTCATCTCAGTTTTCAGATACAATTTTCTATCTCCATCAATAAGAAATCAAAAACACCAAAAAAAATATTATACGATATTTATATCTCGCCTTCTATTTTCTACATTCAAATAAAACTATGCTTATACTAATAAATAATACATAATTATATAATAAACAAAAATAAAAAGGAAAAAATATCGGGTAGAGAAATGTTATTTTTATGGTAAATTCTATTAACATGAAATTGTATGTCATGAAAAATATTATATTATAATTTTCTTTAAAGCTAGCATTGTACAGAATTATAAAATATCTATATCATGATAAAATGTTTAATTGAAGTTGGTATTAAATGAAACAACATGTTATAACGTCACCATATTAACGCATCAAAAGAATAGACAATTAATATATTTTTTTGACATGTTTTTAGCTTTAGAATTATCTTTTCAATGAAAAAAAGATAGTAAAATTTATTTGAAAAACACTTTTGTTGAAATTACAACAATGAACTATATGTTAAATGCCAAAAATATAAAATACTATTTATAATAAATGGATATATTAAAGAGACTACAAATAGGATAAGAAACGAAAATGGAAACTTGAAAAAGAGATAATTACGGTATCAAATTTCTTTTTTAAACCCATTATAATCCAAATGTCTATCACATATAAAATGACTTTATAAATGTACCTTTATTACATGATAACCGTAGACCTATAAATACAATTGCAGTCATATAGATGTATCTATATAGATACATATATTCATATTTATTTGTAAGGTTATTAAACACAAAGAGCTTTTGTTGTTATAGCACTTGGTTACATGTTTCTTGATCTCCCTAACACATACCGTCTTCTCAAATTCATAAACCAAATCTAAAATTGAATCGAATCAAATATAAAAATAATAAAAGAAAACGATAAATATTTTAAAAAAATATTTGTACCATTTAAATTTTAAATAAAACATAGTTGATATAAAATTTCTAAAATCGACCGAATATCCAAATGAAATCAAACGTAATTAAAAACCAAAGATTATCCGATAGGGTGACAATTTAGGTTTTTAATTACGTTTGATTTCATTTGGATATTCGGTCAATTTTAGAAATTTTATATCAATTATGTTTTATTTAAAATTTAAATGGTACAAATATTTTTTTAAAATATTTATCGTTTTCTTTTATTATTTTTATATTTGATTCGATTCAATTTTAGATTTGGTTTATGAATTTGAGAAGACGGTATGTGTTAGGGAGATCAAGAAACATGTAACCAAGTGCTATAACAACAAAAGCTCTTTGTGTTTAATAACCTTACAAATAAATATGAATATATGTATCTATATAGATACATCTATATGACTGCAATTGTATTTATAGGTCTACGGACATCATGTAATAAAGGTAAATTTATAAAGTCATTTTATATGTGATAGACATTTGGATTATAATGAGTTTAAAAAAGAAATTTGATACCGTAATTATCTCTTTTTCAAGTGATTTTTTCCTTTTTCGTTTCTTATCCTATTTGTAGTCTCTTTAATATATCCATTTATTATAAATAGTAGTTCATATTTTTGGCATTTAACATATAGTTCATTGTAGTAATTTCAACAAAAGTGTTTTTCAAATAAATTTTACTATCTTTTTTTCATTGAAAAGATAATTCTAAAGCTTAAAACATGTCAAAAAAAATATTAATTGTCTATTCTTTTGATGCATTAATATGGTGATGTTGTAACATGTTGTTTTATTTAATACCAACTTCAATTAAACATTTTATCATGATATAGATATTTTATAATTTTGTACAATGCTAGCTTTAAAGAAAATTATAATATAATATTTTTCATGACATACAATTTCATGTTAATAGAATTTACCATAAAAATAACATTTCTCTACCCGATATTTTTCCTTTTTATTTTTGTTTATTATATAATTATGTATTATTTTTTAGTATAAGCATAGTTTTATTTGAATGTAGAAAATAGAAGGCGAGATATAAATATCGTATACTATTTTTTTTTATGTTTTTGATTTCTTATTGATGGAGATAGAAAATTGTATCTGAAAACTGAGATGAACAAAAACGTTTGGTCTGCAAAAGATTATCCGATAGGGTGACAATTTAGGTTTTTAATTACGTTTGATTTTATTTGGATATTTGGTCGATTTTAGAAATTTTATATCAACTATGTTTTATTTAAAATTTAAATGGTACAAGTATTTTTTTAAAATATTTATCGTTTTCTTTTATTATTTTTATATTTGATTCGATTCAATTTTAGATTTGGTTTATGAATTTGAGAAGACGGTATGTGTTAGGGAGATCAAGAAACATGTAACCAAGTGCTATAACAACAAAAGCTCTTTGTGTTTAATAACCTTACAAATAAATATGAATATATGTATCTATATAGATACATCTATATGACTGCAATTGTATTTATAGGTCTACGGACATCATGTAATAAAGGTAAATTTATAAAGTCATACTATCTTTTTTTCATTGAAAAGATAATTCTAAAGCTAAAAACATGTCAAAAAAATATATTAATTGTCTATTCTTTTGATGCGTTAATATGGTCAAAAAAATATATTATTAAACACAAAGAGCTTTTGTTGTTATAGCACTTGGTTACATGTTTCTTGATCTCCCTAACACATACCGTCTTCTCAAATTCATAAACCAAATCTAAAATTAAATTGAATCAAATATAAAAATAATAAAAGAAAACGATAAATATTTTAAAAAAATATTTGTACCATTTAAATTTTAAATAAAACATAGTTGATATAAAATTTTTAAAATCGACCAAATATCCAAATAAAATCAAACGTAATTAAAAACCTAAATTGTCACCCTATCGGATAATATTTTGCAGACCAAACGTTTTTGTTCACCTCAGTTGTCAGATACAATTTTCTATCTCCTCAATAAGAAATCAAAAACATCTGGTTTCCAACAACAGACATAACACTTCAGTTCACCACTTAGAATCATCAAGAGCATGAAAGGTTTAGATCATAAGCAAAAGAAAACTCAAAAACGAAGTGATGAGTCATCGGAAGTACTCCTGGCTCTTCTAGTCTTCCTGCTTGTTCCTGACTTCTTCGATGCCTCCGCTTTCTTAGGAGTCGGTTTAGGCATCTCGGAATCATCTCCTTCTTCCTCCTCCTCTGAGTCTTCTTCTTCTGAATCTAGGTCTCCTTCGGCTTCCTCAACTTCTCCCCCTGTGGGCATGGATGAAATAATCAAAAACAATAATATTAAGGTGAGGAGTACCTGAATGAATAATGAGCACATTACTCAGAGTTGCTTCAACGTATTCGTGGACGGTTGCACGGATTTTCTGACAGTGTGTTGCCTGCTTCCTTAGTCCGAGCTCCATCTTGATCAGTGCTTTCTCAGCATCCTTGAGAGTCTCCAGCATCTTCTTGTAGTCCTTCTTTCCTTTTTCCTTCTTCCTTTTGATCCTTGACTCAACCACCAGAGGTTTTTGAATTATCTCAGTGTTCTCCTTTGGATCAATGAGTTCAGGGCACTGCTTAGTGAGTATACTTTGAATCAAGCATGGTTCTGATCAATCTCTCTATCCAATTCGTCCATGGTTGCCACCACTGTGTTCTTCAATCCTAAGAACTTGTTGATCACTGCTGGAGAGAAGTGTAGGATCTTTCCTCGTATGTACACCCGATGGTACATCGGATCTCCCTTCCTCACAATCTTCTTCGAGATGTTAGCATAGAATTCCTTGATCAGAATTTTGTTGTGTGGGCAAGCATACGTGACAGTTTCTTCTAATCCTAGACTCTCTAGGAAGTCCCAAATCCCTTGCTCCTTGAGGTTGCTGACATTTACATTTCTCTCAACAATTGTGTTGAGATTCTTCATGTCATTGAATCTTTGTTCGGACTTTTCATCAACAAAGTGATGAGACATGCAGAGGCTTGCCAGTAGCTCCTCATCTTCTGATCCAGAAGATGAACTGGGTGGTTCCCTTTCTTCCTGGATTCTCTTCCCCTTCATCTTCTCTTTTCTGTATTCCTCAGAAACTTTTGAGGATTTTGCTGGGGGCATATGTTTTGCAGCTTCACCTTTCCTTTTCACAGCTTTCTTAGGTGTCTTTTGCTCTGAAATCACCAAACTTGGTTGTGATTTCATCTTCCTTTGGATTTTCTTGACAGGGCTTTTGACAGTTTTCACTGATTTTGTTGCTACTTGAGATCGGGTCCTCGCTCTTTGTTCAGTAACAACTCGTGTGTCAGGTCCCTTTCCCTTTTTCTCAGCAACCTTGGCCTTGGACTTCTTCTGCTCAATTCTGGAATTCACTTCAACTCCATCATCTTCTTTTGGTTTGAGCACCTCCGTCTCTGTTGCTGAGTCCGCAACAACTTCTAGTTCAACATCATCCTTGGATTTTTCTTCCCCTAACTGTTCTGAGGGCAGTTCATCCATCTGTTTGGATGTGTCAACCACATCCTTCCTAGATTCTTTATGCTGAACACTCATGTCCTTATCAAAATCTACTCTCCTTTTTGCTCCTTTTCTAATCAGCCTAAGTTCACTATCCGAGCTCACATCTAGTTCGTCAGTAGGGTAGACAAAAAGGTCATCGAGCTTACCCGAATCAGCTTGCTCTGGAGGCAGTGAAGTTTGTAGATCTTTATCTTCGATCTCGGTTGTTTCTTGCTGTGGTTCTTCGGGTATCTCTTCTTCTTGCGTCATATCTTCTGGGCTTTCGAGTTCTTGAATCTCTTCGCCCACTTTATCTTCCTTGCTAGTGCGAAGAATCTCCCTCGGATTTCGGCGAGATTCTTCTGATGGGTTCTCTTCTGGATCTTCTTCAGCACTCACAAACGAGTTTGAAGATTCTTCTTTCCTGGGTTCACTTGATTTTCCTTCTCCAGATGAACCTTCCTCTGATTCTAGGTGATGATCCTCACCTTTTTCTTCTCTCTTTTCTTTTGGATCCATGCTGAGACTGAATCTAGGGATTTTATTCTCTCTTCGTTACTCTTTGTTGGACCTCACACTCTTGCGAATCAACTTCCCAGATTTTAGGGTTCTTCAGCTCCAGAACTTCGCAGGGATAGAGAGAGAAACACCTCTTTTTATTTTGGGCAAAGGGTTTGTTTGGGAAATCTCTGATTTTTCGGATCCCACTTCCCCATAACCGAAAATTTACTCAACCACTCACATCAATCTTTTCAAAAATAACGTTTAAAAAACAATTTAATGAAACAGAAATCCGTTACGCAACAACTTAGGATTTTAACACCAAAAGAATTCATTCTTTCGTACCTTAGTTCGCAGTGTATCCAGTTGGGTCAGTGACACCTCACGCTTCGTCCAGTGCTTACTTCACCTAGTGAAAATACATTTTTCTCGTATTTATTTTTCATCCGCCTGAACTTCTAGGACGTTGAATCCAATCATACTGTTTCACCACTTAAGCCCAGTCTATCTCATTGAGATATACTCTTGTAAAGTATCACCTTACAGCGGAGTATGATGAATCCATTTCCTCTGACCTTAGACCGTCGAAAGAACTGTATGTTGTTCAACTTAGACCCGAGCGATTTTGTTAATCTACTCATGTCAGCCTTTTTTTTTTTTAAACAAATCGAAACAAAAACACCACTCACCACTCATTTTTGCCTGAGTGTATGCTGACAGAGGAGTACCAGGGGATTTTTGTATCTCATATGTTTGAAGTGCACCTGACAGAATTGTGAAGTATCACCGACCGCCCTTTCAACACTGTATCACTTGAGCACTTCAGAACAAACTCAGTTAGTGGTCAAAATCAAAAATTTCCAATACCAAGAGATTTTTGCAAACAGGTAAACCTATTCATGTCAAGTGGTTTAGTAAATATATCAGCTAATTGATGTTCAGTGGGTACGTACTCAATCAAAAGACTCCCTTTCTCCACTTGCTCTCTGAGGAAATGATGTCTTATCTCTATATGCTTTGTTCGTGAGTGCTGAACTGGATTCTTAGAGATGTTGATTGCACTTGTGTTGTCACAATGAGCTGTGAACGAGGGAGTGTCAATTCCATAGTCAGTCAGCATTTGCTTCATCCACATTAGTTGAGTACAGCAACTTCCCAGTGCGATGTATTCGGCTTCAGCAGTGGATAATGACGTTGAATTTTGTTTCTTGATGTGCCATGATACGAGATTGTTACCCAAAAAGAAACATCCTCCTGATGTGCTTTTTCGATCATCCGTATTTCCTCCCCAATCTGCATCACAGTATCCTACTAGATGCGTACTCGTATCCTTTGTGTAATGCAGCCCATAATCAACTGTGCCTTTGACATACTTGATTATCCTTTTTTACTGCTAGAAGGTGAGACTTCTTAGGCTTTACTTGATATCTGGTACATACGCCCACACTTAAGCACAGGTCAGGTCTACTTGCCGTTAAATACAGTAGACTCCCGATCATACTCCTATAGAGTTTTGGATCAACATCTTCTCCTTCATCATCTTTGGTCAACTTGGTGGTTGTGGACATGGGGGTACGTGCTGATTTGCTCGTGTCAAGTTCAAATCTTTTCACCAGATTCCGAGCATACTTCCCTTGAGAAACGAAGATTCCATCTTTGTTTTGCTTGACTTGTAGTCCCATAAAGTAACTGAGTTCTCCAAACATACTCATCTCAAACTCAGCAGTCATTGTCTGAACAAACCAGTCAACCTTTGACTGGGATGTAGACCCAAACACGATATCATCCACATAGATTTGTACTACTAATAGTACATCGTCCGAATTATGGATGAAAATCTTTTTGTCTACTCCCCCTCTTTTGTAG
>NW_010965372.1:131595-132220 GCF_000463585.1 Tarenaya hassleriana | reverse complement strand
GTACGCATGGGATCGAGTACATTTCCTATCACATCATCTTCGGAATGATTCCTGTGAACTGTAGGTGTAGGATCAATTTCCAGATCTTCGTCCTTGTTCTCAACTTCTGCATTGTCACTCTGTTTTCCTACCGAGTGCTCACTGGGTACATCGTGAAGTAGTTTCAGCGGGACTTCACTCTGATCTGCACTGTGTTCCTCATCAAAGACAACATTAGCTGATTCCATAATCGTTCTAGTGCGCAAATTGTATACTCGATAGGCAGCAGAATTCATTGCGTAACCCAAGAACATACCTTCATCACTTTTGGCATCGAACTTCCCTCTGTATTCTCGATCATTCAACACAAAACATCGACAACCAAATATATGAATAAACTTCAGAGGAGGGGTCTTACCTTTCCATATTTCATATGGAGTTTTGGCCGTTCCTGGTCTGATATGGATGCGGTTGACCAGGTAGCATGTCGTACTTACCGCTTCTGCCCAGAAACGTTTCGCAACATTTCTAGCATGTAACATTGTTCTCGCCATTTCTTGCAGTGTCATATTCTTCCTTTCAACCACTCCATTTTGTTGTGGAGTTTTAGGTGCAGAATATTCGTGGACAATCTCATATTTGTTGC
>NW_010965372.1:126416-130900 GCF_000463585.1 Tarenaya hassleriana | reverse complement strand
CCTGTCATATGACGTGAGCATCCACTGTCAAAATACCACCGTTGTTCACTTGACTTCAGTTCAGAAGTGTATGCCACATTACACCTCGAGACATCTTTTCTTCTCCATACTTGCCTCCATCTCAGGGTGGGTGGTACCTGATAATTTTGCCAGTAGTAGCAATTCATTCTGATGTGACCTCTTGTTCCACAGTAGAAACAAGTGCGATGCTCACGATAGTTTCGTGGTCTTTGTCTTGGATATAGATCAATCTTGATCTTTGGAGTTTGTTGTACTTGTGAGATCACTTCATCTCCAAGTTTTCCTCCTGAAACAAAGTTTCCTACTCTGTTTTTACTCCCTCCGGTATATCCAAGTCCAGTATGTCCAGAATCTGTTCGCCCAATTGTCAATAAGTGATCCAATTTTGCAGTACCATTTCCAAGCATTCTCACATTCTTCATGGTACCTTCCAATTGATTCTGTAATAATAGAATCTTCTCCTCTTTCTCCTGTAGTTGCTTCTTCAGATTCTCGACTTCTGATACTTTCGTATCCAGCTGCTTCTTGATTTCCAGAATCTTTGCTTCATTCTCCTTATGTTCTTTGATCAATCTTGTATTGATATCATACAGCCTTGACATATCCTTGTACAGATCTTCTTCGGATATCTCTTCTTCAGTCTCTTCAATGATTCCAATGAATGCCACAAAATTTGACATCTCTTCTCCACTTTCTTCATCAGAATCGGTTTCAATCTCTTCATGAGTAATCAGAGATTTACCTCTTGTTTTTCCAATTGCACACTCGTTCTTTGTGTGTCCATATCCTTTGCACTCATAACATTGAATATCCTTTAGATTTTTTAACATTGCCTCCCTCTTGGCAATGCTAGGACATTCAGCCTTCCAGTGACCTGCTCCCTGGCATTCCAGACATTTTCCAGAATGTCTTGACTCTGCTTTGCCAGTGAGACCTGGTTTTTTCTTAAAAAACCGGTTGAATTTTTTCACAATCATCGCCATGTCTTCCTCCAGTGACACTTGGCTGAGAGCCTCAGTTGATTCTGGAACATGAAGTGCCAAACCCTTGTTTGGAGTTACTCCTTTTGGCTTTTCATATAGTTCCAGTTCTAACTCGTGAGCCGCAAAAGCCCCAACTGTCTCTTTGAAACTGATAGTATCCACATTGTTTACCATAGTAAAAGCAGATTTATGAGACATAAACTTTTTGGGTAAGCTTACCAGGAGTTTTGCCACGAGTTGTTTATCTCGATAGGTCTTTCCAAGGACCTCTGCTTCGTTTGCTAGTGCATTCAGCCTGCCACAGAATTCCTTGACGCTCTCGTTTTCTCCCATTTGAAGCATATTGAACTGATGCTTGATTAGATCTCTCCTTGTGCGCTTGACACTTGATGTTCCTTCATGAATCAACTCAAGCGCATCCCAGGCTTCTTTTGCTGACTTGCACCCTTGAATTTGCTTAAACTCATCCTTATCAACTGTATTGAAAATGATGGTTATGGCTTTTGAGTTCAGTGCTGATGCTCGCTTTTCTGAGAGTGTCCACTCAGATCTGGGTTTCAGAACCTCTTTTCCATCCTTCACATCGATTGGGGCACTCCAACCTTCCTCTACTGAACTCTAAGCATCTTCATCAATTCCTTTGATGAGATTCATAGTTTTCACTTTCCAAAAACTATAATTCTCGGAATCGAGAATTGTGGATCTTCCCAGAGACTGGAACTCTTTGAGTGAGTCCATATTGACTCTTCAACACGTACACCGATATGAGAGGACCTTTCGCTTACGATCAGTGACCAGCTCTGATACCAATTGAAAAAGTTGAACACTCAAAGAGTAATGCGGAAAACTAATCAGTTCTATTCACTTGAGAAAGATAGTCAAGTACAACTCACTTTTTGTTGTAAGAATTGTACTTACTACACACACCCGAAACTCCCCCTGAGTTTCTTCCCCTCTCACAATGAATTCTACTGATCAAAAAACCTCACAACATAAATCACTCACTAGAGAGGAGATTTGCCCAATCGGTCTCCCTCTCAGACTCGCACTCACCAAATAATGAGAACACACTCACTTAACGAAATAGACTCAGAAAATATGCTCTTTCTCTCTGTGTCGCTTGATATGCATCTTGTCTCCCTTATATAGGCTCCTCCAGTTTGCCTCATATCTTCACGAATTGATTTGATAGACTTCACCTTGATTCTTGCTGATTTCGTGTCTATCTTCAGGATCTTGCCTTCTCTCTTGTTATTGACTCTATCTCTTCATCCTTTAACTTTATCTCTTCAGTCTTTGACTTTATCTGAATCTCGTCAGTTGTACCTCAGATTTGCTCGAGTGCAATCTTCGCCGGATTCTTCTCCTGAAATCTCTCATAGGTTGTTGAACCTGCAAAACCTTTTAACAACCAAAACAGCACGTGCCAATACTTGCACTAACACAAATGTCTATCACATATAAAATGACTTTATAAATTTACCTTTATTACATGATGTCCGTAGACCTATAAATACAATTGCAGTCATATAGATGTATCTATATAGATACATATATTCATATTTATTTGTAAGGTTACTAAACACAAAGAGTTTTTGTTGTTATAGCACTTGGTTACATGTTTCTTGATCTCCCTAACACATACCGTCTTCTCAAATTCATAAACCAAATCTAAAATTGAATCGAATCAAATATAAAAATAATAAAAGAAAACGATAAATATTTTAAAAAAATATTTGTACCATTTAAATTTTAAATAAAACATAGTTGATATAAAATTTCTAAAATCGACCGAATATCCAAATGAAATCAAACGTAATTAAAAACCTAAATTGTCACCCTATCGGATAATCTTTTGCAGACCAAACGTTTTTGTTCATCTCAGTTGTCAGATACAATTTTCTATCTCCATCAATAAGAAATCAAAAACACCAAAAAAATATTATACGATATTTATATCTCGCCTTCTATTTTCTACATTCAAATAAAACTATGCTTATACTAATAAATAATACATAATTATATAATAAACAAAAATAAAAAGGAAAAAATATCGGGTAGAGAAATATTATTTTTATGGTAAATTCTATTAACATGAAATTGTATGTCATGAAAAATATTATATTATAATTTTCTTTAAAGCTAGCATTGTACATAATTATAAAATATCTATATCATGATAAAATGTTTAATTGAAGTTGGTATTAAATGAAACAACATGTTATAACGTCACCATATTAACGCATCAAAAGAATAGACAATTAATATATTTTTTTGACATGTTTTTAGCTTTAGAATTATCTTTTCAATGAAAAAAAGATAGTAAAATTTATTTGAAAAACACTTTTGTTGAAATTACAACAATGAACTATATGTTAAATGCCAAAAATATAAAATACTATTTATAATAAATAGATATATTAAAGAGACTACAAATAGGATAAGAAACGAAAAAGAAAACTTGAAAAAGAGATAATTACGATATCAAATTTCTTTTTTAAACCCATTATAATCCAAATGTCTATCACATATAAAATGACTTTATAAATTTACCTTTATTACATGATGTCCGTAGACCTATAAATACAATTGCAGTCATATAGATGTATCTATATAGAAGAAGACGGTATGTGTTAGGGAGATCAAGAAACATGTAACCAAGTGCTATAACAACAAAAGATCTTTGTGTTTAATAACCTTACAAATAAATATGAATATATGTATCTATATAGATACATCTATATGACTGCAATTGTATTTATAGGTCTACGGACATCATGTAATAAAGGTAAATTTATAAAGTCATTTTATATGTGATAGACATTTGGATTATAATGAGTTTAAAAAAGAAATTTGATACCGTAATTATCTCTTTTTCAAGTGATTTTTTCCTTTTTCGTTTCTTATCCTATTTGTAGTCTCTTTAATATATCCATTTATTATAAATAGTATTTTATATTTTTGGCATTTAACATATAGTTCATTGTTGTAATTTCAACAAAAGTGTTTTTCAAATAAATTTTACTATCTTTTTTTCATTGAAAAGATAATTCTAAAGCTAAAAACATGTCAAAAAAAATATTAATTGTCTATTCTTTTGATGCGTTAATATGGTGACGTTATAACATGTTGTTTCATTTAATACCAACTTCAATTAAACATTTTATCATGATATAGATATTTTATAATTCTGTACAATGCTAGCTTTAAAGAAAATTATAATATAATATTTTTCATGACATACAATTTCATGTTAATAGAATTTACCATAAAAATAACATTTCTCTACCCGATATTTTTTCCTTTTTATTTTTGTTTATTATATAATTATGTATTATTTATTAGTATAAGCATAGTTTTATTTGAATGTAGAATTTGTTTGTAATATATTTTTTATCATGAAAATACTTTTTAAAATATAAAAGAATTTTCGAGTCAAGTGGAGATCATGTGACACCCGAAACCCGTATCCCGCAATAC
>NW_010965372.1:115530-125484 GCF_000463585.1 Tarenaya hassleriana | reverse complement strand
TCTATCACATATAAAATGACTTTATAAATTTACCTTTATTACATGATGTCCGTAGACCTATAAATACAATTGCAGTCATATAGATGTATCTATATAGATACATATATTCATATTTATTTGTAAGGTTATTAAACACAAAGAGCTTTTGTTGTTATAGCACTTGGTTACATGTTTCTTGATCTCCCTAACACATACCGTCTTCTCAAATTCATAAACCAAATCTAAAATTGAATCGAATCAAATATAAAAATAATAAAAGAAAAACGATAAATATTTTAAAAAAATATTTGTACCATTTAAATTTTAAATAAAACATAGTTGATATAAAATTTCTAAAATTGACCGAATATCCAAATGAAATCAAACGTAATTAAAAACCTAAATTGTCACCCTATCGGATAATCTTTTGCAGACAAACGTTTTTGTTCATCTCAGTTGTCAGATACAATTTTTTATCTCCATCAATAAGAAATCAAAAACCCCAAAAAAAAATATTATACGATATTTATATCTCGCCTTCTATTTTCCGACAGTGTTTAAAAGATCCCGTAAAACTTTTTCAATATTAATATAATCTCTTGTCTTCTTGCCTTTTTGCTTACACCACCTCTTCGTCTTTGTAGACGACGATTTACCAATCAAATACTAAAAAATCCAAAATATCCGAAAGTAATGTACCTTTATTAAATTACGAAGAAATGTTTTACACAATTTATGAATTCACTAAAAAGGTTGTGAAAATACAAAAATAAAAAATTAAAATAAATAAATAAAAATATCAAATATAATTTAAATCTATGGCGTGCTTTGAATCATTGTATTTTGTTTTAAAAAATACACAACTTTAAATATAATTTAGACCTTAATTATTAGTATTAGTATATAAAGAATTAAAAAAACCTAAAATATGTCACCATCTTAAGACGAAGTATACTTATATATATATATATATATATGTGTATATTTATATATCGGTACAATATAAAAATAGATTGTTTGTCTCTAAATTAACAGTCCTCCTTTCCCTTGAAAGATAGAGAGTTTTTGGTTGTCAACCCATTTTTCTAGAATTTTTATTTCCTTTTGACGGGGAAGATAAGGGTCAATCTCGTTGTCTAACTGTTTACCGATCTTCTCTAAAAGAAATAAGCTTTGGATTTGATTCTTGATTTCTTTTGTTTTTCTCTCTTTAGATTTCTAAAAAAGCGGGCTGAATATGTAAATTTGAACAGGAGATCACGGTTATATCTGAAAGAACATGAAATCTATTTATTATATAGTAAACATTTTTTCTGTAAATCAGTGTATGTATTTATTATATATGTGATGACATTAAAAACCATCAAGGTTAATGATATTAATCAAATACATAATGTCAACAAATACCAACCACTCTCTCTACGAACTTAAAAAATATAACAAACATATATATATATATATATATATATATATGTGTGTGTTTATGAAGCAATAGAATTAAAAAATATATATTTTCAATAGAAGCAAGTAAAATCGTTTTCATTTCCAAGAAGAAATAAAAGAAAAAGAGATGGAAAAAATACATTTAAAGACGGTACATTCAACTGGAATATATAAATGTATGTATCAAAATGACATAAAAATACGTAATTGTATAAAAATATTTTGATACATGTCTTGTGTTTTCTTATTTAATATAACTTTAATTGTATTTAAATCAATAAAAATCGATAAGCATTAAGCATGGATTCTAAAAGATGACAATGAATTATGTATTTTCTCTATTTAAATTTCTTTATATTCACACTACCATTGTTTGTTTTGAGTAGAAGTTTTCATTCGAAAGAGTTTCTATGTCTGGCATAATTCACTATAATGCTTCTGGAATTGTTGTTGTCATCGATCCATCATCATTGTCATCGGTGGTGGACAGAACCTTCATTTGTTTGAATTGACATTGTTCTAAATTTGGAATGTATAAATACATGGGAATATAAGTGTATTTAAAAAAATGAGAGGATATAAATACAATTTTTTTCTTGCAAATATAAATCTATTAACATCGAAACCCAAAAATATGCATATAAATAGATAAATTTAATTAAACATATATATAACTGATTATAGAAAAAAAAATTCAAACACAGTATTTGAATGAATACCTCCGATAATTTTGTACCCAAATAAATACGATAACAAAATATAAAACAGAAAAAAGTCATCCATATACTTTAATAAAAAGAAATTCATCATATAACAAATAGATTGCACCTCAAAAAAAGATGCATTTTCTGAATCATCCAGCGTTCTCAAAGGCCATCGTCCAACATTCGGTGTGGTTTTGTAATTTTTTTTTTATACAACATATTTATATATATATATATATATATATATATAGCTGATGGTATCTTTGATTAATGATTAGTTTATTGACGCTTCGGGCTTTGTTTTTATGCAACGATAATTAAATTACCTCCTTCAATTTTTAATTAAAAATTAATTACTTTGACTTAGCATTTTGATGAGTTCATACTCTTTGGAATTTAAGTTTTATGCACCGATGATTAATATCATCAAATTTTTGTAATTTTGAAATTAATTACTTTTATTCAGAAATTTTAAGACACGTGTCACCTCTGAATAAAAACTGTACTTTTATATATAAGATAGATAGATTATTTTTAGTGGAAGAATGGATTAGATTCTTCCGTTTTTATTTTAAATGTAATAAATTACAATTATGATTTTAAAGGTAAAGTGAATTTTTCAATTATTCCAATAGAACGGTTTTTTTTCATATGGAGAAATTGATGAGACAATGAAAAATACAAAAGAGAAAATTTGCATAAATGTACAAAAAAAACGTTTTTGCATTCTATACTTTTACTATTGTTATCTTTGTATTCTATACTTTTTTAAGTTAAAATGACCATCATATTCTTTTATATTATTATAACCTACAGATTTTATGCATTTATAAAAAAACATTTGCATGAATTTCGTTTTCCTCTATATACATGAAAAACACTTATATGGATTTTGTTTTTTTATATAAATATATAAAAAAACACTTGCAGGTTAGGAGGTGCGATAGGTGCCGTATGTAACAACCCAATTTTTTTTTTTTTAAAAAAAACTCGAACCGTCCGTTCCGGAGAGCCCAGAACGGACGGACCACACAGGAGCGGAACGTCCGTTCCAGACAGTCTCGGAACAGACGGACCAGACTGTCGGCAGCGACCAAAGTCGCGATTTTCGTCCGAGTCCGACGTGAAAGCGACGTTTACCCACCAATCTCCGACAAAAATCCCGATTTTTCAACCAAAGGGACCCAAAGACGCAATCATTCGCGTCTGAGTCCGGATTTTTCCACGCCTGGGTCCGAATTACATCCAAATCTGCCGAAATTCGAGTTTATTTAACTCATCCTCGGTTCATTTCTCCTCCATCCCTCAAACCCGAAAATTCTCTCTCAAAATCCGAAGATTAACGCTCGAATCGGTTTCTACAGATCAAGGAGAGCATCGCCGAACTTCCAATCCATCACCCAACGGGCGAATTTAACCCGAGGTGAGTGAATTCGAGTTTAATTCGGAAGTCTGTTGACATGGGGTTTTGGGTTTTGAGTGATTTCGTGCAAAATTGATGTTTGATTCGTGTTCTCCATGAAATTATATGAGTTTTGATGAATTACCCATAGTGAATCGCGCATGTTTGAGTGTTTTTTATGAGATCCGAGGACCAGAACGTCCGGTCTGAGGTCAGACCGTCTGTTTTAGGTCTGCAGGAGAAAAGGCGAAGTCCAGAGGTTGAAGACGAAGTTCAGACCGTCCGTTCTGGACAGTCCAGAATGTCCGTTCTGCACTACCAGACCGTCCGGTCTGGACAAGACGGAACGCCCATTCCGAACTAGCTGGACCGATCGGTCTGAAAAAAAAAGTAACGGAACCTTAAAAATTCACCATGTGGAAAAATGAAAAACTTGACAAGACGAACCTAATATTACCCAGACTCAAATTGTGAAAAAGTGAAAAATGTAAAATATACCGAAAATATGGGCCAGACCGGACCCCACGTAGTCTGGATCCAAAATGAGTAATAGGTAAAGTTAAAAACCACGGAATGAACTGAACTGGTTTTTCGGGCGGATCGGGACCAGGTAGGTCGTACCGGAGGTACAGTACGGTAGTATGAATGGAGATACTCAAAGAAATTATAAAAATAAATATAAAAGACTACGCAAGCGGAAATGCATGTATAGTAAATAAACTATATAAATGCATGTGACAGGGGTAGCTGGCATGACACTAGCATTAATTCGGAAGGGTTCGGATTAACGTTTAGCGCGTGATTGTAGAAACGGGCGTTTGTGAATGATTGCACGATGATTGCGAGATTGTGTCCCATCCATGGGCCATCCGATCCGGGTCGGATATCACCCATATGGGGTATGACTGTGAATGTGGCGATGATATGATCGCGCCAACGTCCGAATGATAGGACGGTTATGGGCACCCCGATGACTTGCGTAGATAGCCGATTGTAGTCGGCACTATTGCGTGACGAGGAATACACAGTTCTTGGAACCGCGCCAACGTTTCTGTTAGCGACGGAGTGGACCCCGGGATATGAGTATCCCGAGGATGAGGGCATCACACATACCTGAGATTCGAGTAGATTGGGGTCTCCCGAGGAGGTGGTACGGACTTACTCTGCTAGGTTCGGGTCCGAACCTGACAAGTATTTCCGCGGCAGATGGTCGACGAGGGAGAGTTGCAGCGATGGGCTCTCTCGTTATAGTCGATGGCGTCGGTTGTAGCCGACATCTGGTGAGCTCCGGTATTGAGAGGTGACATCAATGCCGGAGTTGGGTGACACGCCTAGTATCGAGAGGTGACATCGATGCTAGGGTGGGGTGATGTGTTCGGGAGGAGAAAAATATATTTATGCCGGATCCGAGTGGTTGCGGAGTAGATGGATTCCGAGGAGAGAGGTGGTTGTGTAACGCACATGGGGAGTACATTACCTACGCATGGTGCGTGTAGAGACGATTTGACGGACTCTGTCCTGCGACTTGTCGTACGGACTTGATTGTGATTGCTGCATGCTTATCGTGATTCCATGCTTCATTCATGTTTAGTAGTATACTAGTATATATATATGTATTTGCTTTCTCTGGCACCATGAGAATAGAACTCCGGGTTACGCCCGCGTTCACTCTCTAAGCAATTAGCTTAGGGACATTGTTACGCAACGTTTCAGGTCGCAAGCAGCCTGTTGGGTTTCCTGGGATCTCTAGAGCGAATCCTATTCCTAAGAGATCGATTCTAGGGTTTGCGCAACAGATATAAAACAAAAATTTAATAAACCCTAGAACCATGCTGCTAATGAATCGTAGAAACGTTAGAATGCTTACCTCAATCGATCCGGGGCCTGTATCAATCGAAGAACACGTTTGATCACGAAAGACAGGAAGAATACCTCGCCCTCTACACGTATCCACACCACGGGATGGATTCCAACGGTTGGAACTTGTCTGCTAGGACTCGAATCTCTATTCGATTTTGTGCTTCGAGAAAACGAGACTCTTCGGTTTTCAAACTCTTTGGATCTCACCCAAAAGCTCTCTCAAACCTCTGAAAGTCGGCACCAAAAAGTCTCTCTCGAATTAGGGTTCTAATCTCTTTCTTATAAAGTGATTTAACCCTAATTTCGGTTTAATTTTTGGAAAACCGGAACCTGGAACGGACGGTCCGGAATTGCACGTGGACCGCCCGTTCCAGTAAGGCAGAACGGACGGTCTACGTTTAGTGCGGACCGTCCGTTCTATCATCATAGAACGAACGGTCTGAGTGTTGTCGTGGACCGTCCGTTCTGATTCCCAGAACGGACGGACCACGCATCCAGACCGTCGGGTCTCGACCTGTCCGACTCGGTTTTCCGTCGTTTTCTCTCACGTTTCGTCCTTCCCTGCGTGTGTGACCCTGTATGCTCATTCGATATAGCAGTATAGTCCGAAATCTCTATTCCGGATATACAAGTCATAGGCGGTCTCTAGCAAGACACTATGACTACCTATCTCGAATAGAGTTTGTTCGTGATCTTTACGAACGCCAGAGATGATTCCGGTTGATGATCCTCTTGTATCACGATATCATATGTCGAACATAAGGCATGGAGAGTTTGACTGTCTGAAATAGACGACGTTCGTCTGTAGTGCGGCCACACATTTCTACAGTCTCGCTCACACGAGGGGCCCAGCGATATCTCTCTCTTTTACGAGAGGTACAAATCCCGTCTTGACTATCTACAATCCAGCACATGATTTGTTTCGTACCTGATACACGCCTTTATAGTCCTCCTGTTACGCAGGACGTTTGACGTATTCAAAGCACGCAACTCCTCATGTTGGATTCCGTAGATATCTCAGGTCTTAGGATCCAATAATGGAACCGCCATATGAGATTCAAGTCATGACGCTAGTCCATGTGACAATCTCATGCGGGTCAATCCAGTATTCCGTTCTCCAACGAATACCTATGATTGTGATCGTATCCAATACATATGATCATCTATATGCTCATCAATCACACATCATACTAGTCTTATTATGTCGTTATTCCCATAAGACACAAGACTAGGAAGTTTAGTATCATTCATAATGATACACAGATTTCATAACAGATCTAGTATGCTAGAACATGTAATGAATCAAATACTCTCATATAAACCATAGAAAGTATCAATACATCGAATGTATCTGAACAAAGCTCATAAACAGTACATCATAGAGCACTAAACCAACACAGCCGTAGCCAAGGAGCGGACGTCAAAGACTTGGGCGACCTGCCGTTTGATCATGTATAATTATTTCCTATGGTACATTTACGCTTTCGGGGAAAAACGGTTTTGTGTTATGTCGGTGGTAGACTTTTACGGTTTGTAATAATTTCATCACTACCACTGTTTATGTATAATTATCTCTGGGATAATGTATTGTATATGTATGTATGAATGTTTTCCTTCTGCTAACTCTGAAAAGAAAAGTTTTAAATTCCTGCGGATTTTCAGAAATTGAGTTTTTGTTTTAGTTGTCCATGTGACGCAACTCGTATTACGGGATGCAGGTTTCGGGCGTTACAATGTTGGTATCAGAGCAGTTCCTTCCACGGGGAAAGGATGTGCTCGTGTTTTCACTGGAATTTGGGAATGGGTAAAAATGATTTTCAAAGATTTTATAAAAATCCAAGCATGATCACCAGGTCCCGATACTAAATAAAAGTTTCTTGTCCGCAGTAGTTACGCCTCCACGACGTGTTGCACCTGCGCAACGACCTCAAGGACCGAGGGCACCTCCGCCGAATAACGACATGGCGGAAATGCAACGCCAATTCGCATTGTTCCAAGGGAACGTCTGGCAGTTCATATGAGGTTGCATGCCACCGCCACCGCCACCGCCACCGCCTGCTGCTCCACCTGCGGCAAGGCCGGAGGGAGGTTTGCCAC
Organism: Tarenaya hassleriana; assembly: GCF_000463585.1. NCBI lineage: Eukaryota > Viridiplantae > Streptophyta > Magnoliopsida > Brassicales > Cleomaceae > Tarenaya > Tarenaya hassleriana. The sequence continues at coordinate 117,999 of NW_010965372.1, read as the reverse complement.
CACCACCACCGATACCTGCACCTCCGAGGATTCCGGAGCAAGTTTTAGTGGACTACTTGCCATTCATCAAGGAACTCCGAGCCTTGGGCACTCCGGAGTTTGAGGGTTCTCTTAGCCCGGAGGCACCAGAAGACTGGATGATCAAGATCACCCATCACTTCAGCTACATCAGGTGCCTGACATTACCAGCCATCATCTGGCTGGCGCGGCTCGCCATTGGTGGGAGGAAGTTGTACGTGAGGCTCCCGTAGGCCACCAATTCTTGTGGGAAGAGTTGCGGGCGGAGTTCGAGCAGAAGTACTACCGGAGGCAAGATCAGGGTTACCGTATTACGGAATTCCTTCGCCTTGAACAGGGTAATATGACCGTTCGAGAGTACGAAGCGGAATTCAACCAACTGATGAAGTATGGAGGCCACCTAGTGCCAACCGAGGAGTACAAGATCCAGAAATTCATTGTCGGGCTACGTGCTTCTCTCAGGAGGAGAATTGAGTGCCATGAGTATCCTACATTGAGACGGTACATCAACCAACTCGACAAGATGGAACGCAGTGAGAAGGAGAAGATGGAAGCTAAGATTCCAAACCGTAGTCCATACAGGAGGGTGCTAGTCAACCGTCCCCCGGTGAGAGTTGGGCAGACGAGTCAACCCCGCGACAAGGGGAAGGCTCCGGCGTTTCGCCCCATGACCCCGACCCAACCACTACAATATAGGAGGCCCTGTGCTAAGTGTGACGTGTCAACAAGTGAAGGCTGAACGACAAAATGCCTGGAGGAAAGTTGCAACCATTAGAGATTCCGGAGTGGAAGTGGGACTCTATAGCAATGGATTTCGTGGTTGGACTACCAACAACTCCGACAAAGAAGAATGCAATTTGGGTAGTTGTAGACCGATTAACTAAATCGGCACATTTCATACCGATCCGACAAGAGTACACAATTGAGAGATTGGCACAGATCTATGTGGATGAGATCGTCCGATTATATGGAGTGTCGAGTGAGATTATCTCTGACAGAGATCCTCGCTTTACTTCGAGACTGTGGAATGCTATACATGATGCATTGGGAACGAAGTTGAAGATGAGTACGACATACCATCCTCAGACAGATGGACAGTCGGAACGGACTATTCAAACGCTCGAGGATATGTTGAGAGCGTGTATTCTAGATTGGGGAATTCTGTGGGACCGACACCTCATGTTGTGCGAATTTACGTACAACAATAGTTTTCATGCCAGTATCGGTATGTTGGTTTAGTGCTCTATGATGTACTGATTATGAGCTTTGTTTAGATACATTCGATGTATTGATACTTTTTATGAGAGTATTTTATTCATTACATGTTCTTGCATGCTAGATCTGTTATGAAATCCATGTATCATTATGAATGATACTAAACTCCCTAGTCTTGTGTCGTTATGGGAATAACGACATAATAAGACTAGTATGATCTGTGATTGATGATCACAGAGATGATCATAGGTATTGGATACGATCACAATCATAGGTATTCGTTGGAGAATGGAATACTGGATTGACCCGCATGAGATTGTCACATGGACTAGAGTCATGACTAGAATCTCATATGACGGTTCCATGATTGGATCCTAAGACCTGAGATATCTACGGAATCCAACATGAGGAGTTGCGTGCTTTGATTACGTCAAACGTCCTGCGTAACAGGAGGACTATAAAGGCGTGTATCAGGTACGAAACGAATCATGTACTGGATTGTAGATAGTCAAGACGGGATTTGTACCTCTCGTAAAAGAGAGAGATATCGCTGGGCCCCTCGTGTGAGCGAGACTGTAGAAATGTGTGGCCGCACTATAGACGAACGTCGTCTATTTCAGACAGTCGAACTCAGTGAACGAGAAAGCAGTCGAATCAGATAAGGTGGCTGGTCCATGCCTTATGTTCGACATATGATATCACGATACAAAAGGATCATCAACCGGAATCATCTCCGGCGTTCGTAAAGATCACGAACAAACTCTATTCGAGATAGATAGTCATAGTGTCTTGCTAGAGACCGCCTATGACTTGTATACCCGAAATAGGGATTTCAGGTTATACTGCTATGTCGAATGAGCCTACAGGGTCACACACACAGGGAAGGACAAAAGCACGAGAGAAAACGACGGAAAACCGAGGCGGAAGGGTCCAGACCGGACGGACCGAAAGGTTCGGAACGGACGGTCCAGACCCTACGGTCCAGACGTGTGGTCCGTCCGTTCTGGAGACTGGAACGGACGTTCCACATTAGCACGCAGACCGTCCGTTCTACGTGGTGGAACGGACGGTCCACGTTTTAGGCAGACCGTCCGTTCTACACACTGGAACGGACGGTCCCAGTGCTTTTCTGGACCGTCCGTTCCGGGTTCCGGTTTTCCGAAAATTAAACCGAAATTAGGGTAAAATCACTTTATAAGAAGGAGATTAAAAACCCTAACTCGGGAGAGACGAAAG
>NW_010965372.1:112721-113866 GCF_000463585.1 Tarenaya hassleriana | reverse complement strand
GTGGCTCTCAGCTTTCTTTTGGAATGACGCATTCAACTGATCAACTATCAAAGAATCGTCCATGTCCTCTAATTGCTTACGCAATTGTGAGGTCATGTTTCCAAACGTCAAGCTAGACTTTTCCGGATCATCATCCACATGCTTCCGATAAGCATCAATGATTGATCTAGAAGCCATGGTTAGAGTCTTATCCTTCATAAGGATAGATCGCATCGTCAACTTCGGTACAATACCGGTTAACGCTATGTCCTACAGAAAAAGACAAAACAGAACGAAAACACATCTACATGCAGATTCTATCAATGATCTACTACCAGCTAGTCCATCATCAATCAGTGTCTACATACCTATGATCTACTACCAGCTAGTCCATCATCAAACAATGACAACACAGATGCAAAGATGAACTATATTCCCATAAAGAAAACTAACCCTACAATAATTTTCCATATGGGACTAAGATCCGTATTTCACACAAGAACAAATTGTTACACATATCCTTATGCTACTTGACGTTTGGAAACATGATCTCTGAATTGCGTAAGCGATTAGAGGACATGGACGATTCTTTGATAGTTGATCAGTTGAATGCGTCATTCCAAAAGAGAGCTGAGAGCCATGGAAAGAGTGAAATGGTAGTTGTTGGAAAGAATTCCAGCAATAGGAAGCGTTCCAAGAGCAAGGGCAAGTGGAAAGTGACAAGCGTTGTCATTGAACCTAAGCCTAAGTCCAAAAAAGAAGAGTGTTATTTCTGTCATGCCGTTGGACATTAGAACAGAAATTGTAGACTCTACCTGGAAGATCAGGAGAAGAAGAAGCTTAAAGAAGCTTCGACTTCTGGTGTCTTCGTTATAGAGGCTAATTTGTTTACTTCTACGTCGTGGGTATTAGATACCGGAAGCGCCTCGCATATTTGTGGAAATATGAAAGGGTTGCGAGGAAGTAGATAATTGGCAAAAGGAGAAGTAGATCTCCGCGTTGGAAATGGAGCAAAAGCTGTTGCATTAGCCGTCGGGACTAATGATCTGACTTTACCTTCTGGACTTGTATTGGAGTTGCATGATTGTTGTTTTGTTCCTGCTATCAGTAAGAACATTATATCGATTTCATGCTTAGACTCAGATGGTTTTAGATTTGTTATTGAG
>NW_010965372.1:102913-111526 GCF_000463585.1 Tarenaya hassleriana | reverse complement strand
CGGCTGAAACGACGCCATATGAGATATGGACGGGTAAGCGTCCCGCGTTATCGTTTGTCAGAATTTGGGGTTGCGACGCTTACGTGAAGCGTCAGATGGCTGATAAGTTATCCTCCAAATCTGATAAGTGTTTATTTGTAGGCTACCCTAAGGAAACTAAGGGTTACTACTTCTACATTCCGGCAGAGAACAAAGTGTTCATTGCCAGGAATGCGACTTTTATGGAGCGAGAGTTCGTCTCCAAAAGAGTCAGTGGGAGTAGGGTCGAACTTGAGGAAGTTCGAGAGCAGCAAGTAGATGCTGAGCCGAGTGAACAAGTTGAAGAAGTTCAACCTGTTTCACTGCCCGTTGTGACTCAACCTTTGACGAGTGAACCTCGGAGATCAGGCTGTATTCGCCAAGAGCCAACGAGATATGGATTTCTCGTAACTGGGAATGAGGAACTCATGTTATTAGAACATGACGAGCCTACCACATACCCGGAGGCTATGGCGAGTCCGGATTCCGAGAAATGGCGCGAGGCTATGAAGTCTGAGATGCAATCCATGTCAGACAACCAAGTATGGACTCTGGTTGATGCGTCTGAAGGGATAAAACCCATCGGATGTAAGTGGATCTTCAAGAAGAAGACAGACATGGATGGCAACGTGCACACTTATAAGGCACGACTTGTGGCGAAAGGATTCCGTCAGATTCATGGTATTGACTATGATGAGACTTTTTCGCCCGTAGTTATGCTGAAGTCCATCAGGATCCTACTTGCCATAGCCGCATATTACGACTATGAGATATGGCAAATGGATGTCAAGACCGCGTTCCTTAACGGGAACTTGACCGAGGATGTGTACATGACACAACCCGAAGGTTTTGTCGATCCGAGGAACCCGAGGATGGTGTGCAAGCTTCAGAGGTCCATTTATGGACTGAAGCAGGCTTCGAGGAGCTGGAACCTTCGCTTTGATGAGACAATCAAAAAGTTTGGTTTCTCACAGAACGAAGACGAGCCATGTGTTTACACGAAGGTCAGTGGGAGCACAGTTGTATTTCTGGTGCTGTACGTGGATGACATTCTCCTTATAGGGAATGACGTTCCTACCTTGCAAGATGTTAAGTCTTGGCTAGGAACGCAGTTTTCTATGAAGGACCTAGGAGAAGCGGCCTATATTCTAGGAATAAAGATCTATAGAGATAGATCGAGGCGTCTTCTAGGATTGTGTCAGAGTACTTACATCGATAAGGTCTTGAAACGGTTCCAGATGCAAGATTCCAAGAAAGGAGCCTTACCGATGAGCAGTGGCACAGTTCTCTGCAAGAGTTAGTGTCCTACGACACCTGATGAGCGAGAACGCATGGATCGGATTCCATATGCTTCGGCAATTGGATCCATCATGTATGTCATGCTTTGTACTCGACCGGATGTATCCTACGCGTTGAGCATTACGAGTAGATACCAGTCAGATCCAGGTGAGTCGCACTGGATCGCTGTCAAGAACATCCTGAAGTACTTGAGAAGGACTAAGGATGTGTTCTTGGTATACGGTGGGTCGGAAGACGAGCTCGCTGTAAGAGGTTTCACCGATGCTAGTTTTCAGTCAGACCCGGATGACTACAGATCGCAGTCTGGCTATGTTTTCTGCTTGAACGAAGGCGCTGTTAGCTGGAAGAGTTCCAAGCAGGCAACCGTTGCAGATTCTACTACAGAAGCTGAATACATTGCAGCGTCGGACGCAGCAAAGGAAGCTGTTTGGATCAAAAAGTTTGTTGGTGACTTGGGTGTCATTCCGAGTGCTGAAAGCCCCATTGCTATGTATTGTGACAACAATGGAGCGATCGCACAAGCGAAAGAACCAAGATCCCATCAACGATCCAAACACATACTCAGACGATTTCACCTTATCAGGGAAATTATAGACAGAGGAGACGTACACATTTGCAGAGTGTCGACAGATGACAACATTGCCGATCCGTTGACGAAGCCTCTCCCTTCGTCGAAGCATGAGGGTCATGTTAGGGATATGGGCATTAGATGTTTAGCAGTTCATGATTAGAGCAAGTGGGAGATTGTTGGTTTAGTGCTCTATGATGTACTGATTATGAGCTTTGTTCAGATACATTCGATGTATTGATACTTTCTATGTGTTTTTATGAGAGTATTTTATTCATTACATGTTCTTGCATACTGGATCTGTTATGAAATCCATGTATCATTATGAATGATACTTAACTCCCTAGTCTTGTGTCATTATGGGAATGATGACATAATAAGACTAGTATGATGTGTGATTGATGATCACGTAGATGATCATAGGTATTGGATACGATCACGATCATAGGTATTCGTTGGAGAATGGAATACTGGATTGACCCGCATGAGATTGTCACATGGACTAGCGTCATGACTTGAATCTCATATGGCGGTTCCATGATTGGATCCTAAAACCTTAGATATCTACGGAATCCAACATGAGGAGTTGCGTGCTTTGATTACGTCAAACGTCCTGCGTAACAGGAGGACTATAAAGGCGTGTATCAGGTACGAAACGAATCATGTACTGGATTGTAGATAGTCAAGACGGGATTTGTACCTCTCGTAAAAGAGAGAGATATCGCTGGGCCCCTCGTGTGAGCGAGACTGTGGAAATGTGTGGCCGCACTATAGACGAACGTCGTCTATTTCAGACAGTCGAACTCAGTGAACGAGAAAGCAGTCGAATCAGATGAGGTGGCTTGTCCATGCCTTATGTTCGACGTATGATATCGCGATACAAAAGGATCATCAGCCGGAATCATCTCTGGCGTTCGTAAAGATCACAGACAAACTCTATTCGAGATAGGTAGTCATAGTGTCTTGCTAGAGACCGCCTATGACTTGTATACCCGAAATAGGGATTTCGGGTTATACTGCTATGTCGAATGAGCCTACAGGGTCACACACGCAGGGAAGGACAAATGCACGAGAGAAAACGACGAAAAACCGAGACGGAAGGGGCTGGAACGGACGGACCAGAAAGTCTAGAACGGACGGTCCGCCCGAACCAGACCGGACGGTCCACGTGAGCGGAACGTCCGTTCCACGTGCTGGAACGGACGGTCCGCGTGTATCTCTGGACCGTCCGTTCCGGGCTTCAGTTTTTCCGAAATTAAACCGAATTAGGGTTAAATCACTTTATAAGAAAGAGATTAAGAACCCTAATTAGAGAGAGACTTTTTAGAGCCGACTTTCAGAGAATTCTAAGGGCTTTTGGTGAGATCCAAAGAGTTCAAGGAATTCAAAGTCTCGTTTTATCAAAGTGCACAAACCGAATAGAGATTCGAGTCCTAGCAGACAAGTTCCAATCGTTGGAATCCATCCCGAGGTGTGGATACGTGTAGAGGGCGAGGTAATCTTCCTGCCTTTCGTGATCGAACGAATTCTTCAGTTGATACAGGCCCCGGATCGATTTAGGTAAGCGTTCTAACGTTTCTACGATTTCAATAGCAGCATGGTTCTAGGGTTTATTAAATTTTTGTTTTACATCCGCTGCGCAAACCCTAGAATCGATCTCTTAGGAATAGGATTCGCTCATGAGATCCCAGGAAACCCAACACGGTATGCCACCTTACGAGGCACTGTATGGGCGACCTTGTAAGACACCACTATGTTGGACGGAAATCGGAGAACGACGAAACTTTGGGCCTGAAATTGTAGAGGAAACGACTGAGGTTATCCGAAATATCAAGGTTAACCTGAAAGTCGCCCAAGACCGTCAGAAGTCCTACGCAGATAAACTGAGACGGGATTTCCAACTGGAAGTGGGCGATCAAGTATTCCTTCGAGTACAGGCGATTAAAGGGCACGCAAGGTTCGGTAAAACGGGAAAGCTCAAGCCTCGTTATATTAGGCCGTATCCAGTAATTGGGAAAGTGGGAGCAGTGGCGTATCGAGTGGAGTTACCGGCAGAACTCGGTAACATACATGATGTATTCCATGTGTCCATGTTACGGAAATACGTTGCAGATCCATCCCACATCTTATGGTCCCAAGAGATTGAGGCCACCCATAATGTTCGCTTTCGTGATGAGCCGCTACAAATCGTGGACTACAAGACGAAGCAATTGCGGAATAAGGAGATTCCCTTAGTCAAAGTCTTGGGCAGAGTCAAGGAGTCTCCGATATGATGTGGGAACCGGAGAACGAGATGCGCGATCATTACCCCTATCTATTTGGTACGTAACTTTCAACTTAAGTACGTTTGAATTCGAGGACGAATTCACTTTAAGGGAGGTAGATTGTAACAACCCAGTTTTTCAAAAAAAAAAACTCGGACCGTCCGTTCTGGAGAGCCCAGAACGGACAGACCAAACAGGAGCGAAACGTCCGTTCCAGACAGTCTCGGAACGGACGGACCAGACTGTCGGCAGCGACCAAAGTCGCGATTTTCGTCTGGGTCCGACCTGAAAGCGACATTTACCCACCAATCTCCGACAAAAATCCCGATTTTTCAACCAAAGGGACCCAAAGACGCAATCATTCGCGTCTGAGTCCGGATTTTTCCACGTCTGGGTCTGAATTCCATCCAATTAGCCGATACAAAGCTATATGATAGCACCCAATTTTTCCGATTCGGCAGTTCGATCTATAATTTTGCATTCATGGACGTTCGGAGGAATAGCGGCTAGATCTACCTCATGGTTGGATAGATAAATGCTTGGATTTTTGCGTCTGCCGAAATTAGGTTTATTTAACTCATCCTCGGTTCATTTCCCCTCCATCCCTCAAACCCGAAAATTCTCTCTCAAAATCCGAAGATTAACGCTCGAATCGGTTTCTACAGATCAAGGAGAGCATCGCCGAACTTCCAATCCATCACCCAACGCGTGAATTTAACCCGAGGTGAGTGAATTCGAGTTTAATTCGGAAGTCTGTTGACATGGGGTTTTGGGTTTTGAGTGATTTCGTGCAAAATTGATAAATGAATGGAAAAACTGGTTAAAAAGCTATGGAACTTCGGGATGGGTCTTTTGATTCGTGTTCTCCATGAAATTATATGAGTTTTGATGAATTACCCATAGTGAATCGTGCATGTTTGAGTGTTTGTTTATGAGATCCGTGGACCAGAACGTCCGGTCTGAGGTCAGACCGTTAGTTCCAGGTCTGTAGGAGAAAAGGCGAAGTCTGGAGGTTGAAGACGAAGTCCAGACCGTCCGTTCTGGACAGTCCAGAACGTTCGTTCTGCACTACCAGACCGTCCGGTCTGGACAAGACGGAATGTCCGTTCCGAACCAGCTGGACCGATCGGTCTGGAAAAAAAAGTAACGGAACCTTAAAAATTCACCATGTGGAAAATTGAAAAACTTGACAAGACGAACCTAATATTACCCCGGCTCAAATTGTGAAAAAGTGAAAAATATAAAATATACCGAAAATACGGGCCAGACCGGACCCCACGTAGTCTGGACCCAAAATGAGTAACAGGTAAAGTTAAAAACCACGGAATGAACCGAACTGGTTTTCCGGCAGACCGGGACCAGGTAGGTCGTACCAGAGGTACAATACGGTAGTATGAATGGAGATACTCAAAGAAAATATAAAAATAAATATAAAAGACTATGCAAGCGGAAATGCATGTATAGTAAATAAACTATATAAATGCATGTGATAAGGGGTAGCTGGCATGACACTAGCGTTAATTCGGAAGGGTTCGAATTAACGTTTAGCGCGTGATTATAGAAACGGGCATTTGTAAATGATTGCACGATGATTGTGAGATTGTGTCCCATCCATGGGCCATCCGATCCGGGTCGGATGTCAACCATATGGGATATGACTGTGAATGTGGCGATGATATGATCGCGCCAACGTCCAAACGATAGGACGGTTATGGACACCCCGATGACTTGCGTAGATAGCCGATTGTAGTCGGCACTATTGCGTGACAAGGAACACACGGTTCTTGGAACCGCGCCAACGTTTCCATTAGCGACGGAGTGGACCTCGGGATATGAGTATCCTGAGGATGAGGGCATCACACATACCTGAGATTCGGGTAGATTAGGGTCTCCCGAGGAGGTGGTACGGACTTACTCTGCCAGGTTTGGGCCCGAACCTGACAAGTATTTATAGACTATCGAATTGGGAGATTGGTAGGATTAAACCTGGATAGTGAGATTAGACTTGGAAGAGTTAATCTCTATCTTAGAGCTTAAACTCCCTGAATTGGATAGATAAACCACTAAGTTTGCATCTTTTGAAAGATCCTTGCATGTCAAGCAATCGTGAAGCCTGTAGTGCTCATCATTCATAGTTTTAAAACCATTTTTATTGTTTGCTTCGCTACACTGTCACACTCATATTATTTTTTCTGGACTTAGACTTGGATTTGGATTTGAGTCTGTTGTTTAATTGTCCATGTGTTCGACCCTAACTACTACAATCGATCTGTACACTTGCGGTATTTGTTGAGTCTAGGTTCTTTGGAACGTATCTGCTAGGATTTGTGAAGAGAAAACCGATGTCCTTGACTTGGAATCGATATTCCAATCTCTATAACTCAAAATCAAGCTTCTCTAAGCTCTCATCAGAATCTAGGACATCTGAGGTTCTTATTTTAGGGTTTGTGGCGGCTCTCATATTAATTAGGATTGCCCAAAACCCTTAAATCATCCCGCCGGTGTGGATACGTGTAGAGGAGTTGTGCTTTCAACTCTCGGTGATTAAAACAGGCCCTGGATCGATTGATACTTCCAGATCTCGAAAGAACGAGGTAAGTATTCGAATCCCACGACGATATACACGATTGTTCGGGTTATTGCACAATTGGTTTTGTGTGACGTTTGGCTAGGTTTCATATCACGGATCATCCTAGAGCATTACAACCAACAGCTGGACCGTCCGGTCTAGGTCTGGACCGGACGGTCTGGCCATCTGGAACTCTTCCAGATCGCTCCGTCGCTCTTTTCTCGCGTTGTTCTCTTCACGTGTGATCCATCCCTAATGGTGTGTGACCCTGTAGGCCCATTCGAAGTGGCAGTGGCTTCGGAAACCTTTCCCGAACCACAAGTCATGGTTAGCCTCTAGCAAGACGCCATGACTACCCACCTAGAATAGAGTTAGAGGTGATCTAACAAAGCCAGCATTAGTTCGAGTTCTGATCCTTTGTCTCACGATGTCGTATGTTGAACAAGGGCATGGTATGAGTCACCCTTCAAGTTCAACCGCTTACTCGTCTAGGCAAACCGACTGATAATATAGATGTACATTCATCTATAGCGTGGCCACGCATTTTCACAGTCCGATTTCCACGAGGGGCCCAGCGACATCTCTCCTGCGTAGGAGGTGACAAGTCTCGTATTGCATGTCTACTATCTGCATATGATTCGTGAACGTATCTGAGCAACGCCGTTATGATCATCCGGTTAAAGACGACGTTTGACGCAGTCAAGACACGTCACTCCTCATATCAGATACTCTAGACATCTCAGGTCTGAGGATCCAAGAACGAACCGCTGTATGAGATTCAAGTCATTACTCATGTCCATGTGACAATCTCATGCGGGTCATCCAGTAACTCGTTCCAAACGAGAACCCATGATTGTGATTTGCATCTAATGCATATGATCATAATCATCTATCACACATCATGCTGGTCTTAATTCATCATTGTTCCCACAATGATAACTGACCAGGGAATTTAGAATCATCTGCAATGATTCAAGGATATTTACCGTAATATAACAAACATGCTAATCATATAACGGGAAAAGTAATGCATTCATAAACCAATGAATCAATACATAGTCAAAATGTCATATCACAGATCATCGTATACAAAGTCAAAATGTCATATCACGGATCATCGTAGAGCATTACAACCAACAATCTCCCACTATGCTCTATGATCTATCCTACAAGCATCTAATCCCCATACCCATAACATGACCATCATGCTTTGACGAAGGGAGAGGCTTCGTCAACGGGTCGGCAATATTATCATCTGTCGACACTCTACTTATTTTCACGTCTCCTCTGTCGATGATTTCCCTAATCAAGTGAAATCGCCTGAGTATGTGTTTGGATCTCTGGTGTGACCGGGGTTCCTTTGCTTGTGCGATCGCACCATTGTTGTCACAGTACAAGTCAATGGGATCTGCAACGCTAGGAATGACCCCCAGGTCTCCCACAAATTTCCTGATCCAAACAGCTTCTTTAGCTGCATCCGATGCTGCTATGTACTCGGCTTCTGTAGTCGAAACTGCAACGGTTGGCTGTTTGGAACTCTTCCAACTAATAGCCCCACCGTTTAGGCAGAAAACGTAACCTGACTGCGATCTGAAGTCATCTCTGTCGGTTTGGAAACTAGCATCGGTATAACCCTTTATAGCGAGCTCGTCTTCCAATCCGCCATATACCAGGAACAAATCCTTGTCCTTCTCAAGTACTTACACGTATTATGACTACGAGATATGGCAGATGGACGTCAAGACCGCATTCCTTAACGGGAATTTGCTCGAGGATGTGTACATGACACAACCCGAGGGTTTTGTTGATCCTAAGAGTCCGAGGAAGGTGTGCAAGCTTCAGAGATCCATTTATGGACTGAACCAGGCTTCGAGGAGCTGGAATCTTCGATTTGA
>NW_010965372.1:92454-98964 GCF_000463585.1 Tarenaya hassleriana | reverse complement strand
AGACTATAGATCTAATATATATATATATATCAACAGTAGCATGATCACATTACTCAAACTCGTTGAAATCGTTAAATTGGTGATATTCATAAAAAATGTTCATACTCACGAAACTGGTTATACACATCAAAATGGTCGGCTGGTCATACTCCCCAAAATGATCATACTTATCAAACTGGTCATATATATTTGGGTAAAATTCCTAAAAACTCCAAACTTGCAAAAATATATACAAATAAACTTTCAACTTGAAAAGTTGTCATTCAATCCTCATACTTGTAATAAGTCACTGAATAAAACCTCGAACATATAAATTGTTGTTCTAATAAACCTTTGACTGGTTTGACCAAAATATCAAGCAACCTTTGACATGTTATAAGTTTTTCAACTTTTCAAGTTGAAGGTTTATTTGTATATATAAGTTGGAGGTTTTTTAGGGGTTTTACCCTATATATTGTAATGACCGATTTGAACTTGAAAAACTCGTCATATGAGATATTTATTACTATGGAGTTATAACAACACATTTTCATTATTTTAGTGATCTAATTTCATTTGTAAAAAAAATCTCTCAACATAAGTAATCTCCACCCAATATGTTACACAAACACTCTATTATTTTAGGACTTCTTTGGAAGAGGCTACATTGTCAAAACAAAAAGAGTGTTCAATCCATATTGATACGACCGATTTAAAACTTGAAAAACGTGTTATATGAGATGATTATTATCATGTTTACACTTTTAAAACGACATTGATGTCACCTCTCAATACCGGAGTGTTGGTTGTAATGCTCTACGATGATCCGTGATATGACATTTTGACTATGTATTGATTCATTGGTTTATGAATGCATTACTTTTCCCGTTATATGATTAGCATGTTTGTTATATTACGGTAAATATCCTTGAATCATTGCAGATGATTCTAAATTCCCTGGTCAGTTATCATTGTGGGAACAATGATGAATTAAGACCAGCATGATGTGTGATAGATGATTATGATCATATGCATTAGATGCAAATCACAATCATGGGTTCTCGTTTGGAACGAGTTACTGAATCAATACATAGTCAAAATGTCATATCACGGATCATCGTAGAGCATTACAACCAACACTCCGGTATTGAGAGGTGACATCAATGCCGAAGTTGGGTGACATGTCTAGTATCGAGAGGTGACATCGATGCTAGGGTGGGGTGATGTGTTCGGGAGGAGAAAAATATATTTATGCCGGATCCGAGTGGTTGCGGAGTAGATGGATTCCGAGGAGAGAGGCGGTTGTTCTACGCACATGGAGAGTACATTACCTATGCATGGTGCGCGTAGAGACGATTTGACGGACTCTGTCGTGCGACTTGACGTACGGACTTGATTGTGATTGTTGCATGCTTATCGTGATTCCATGCTTCATTCATGTTTAGTCGTATACTTGTATATATATATATGTATTTGCTTTCCCTAGCACCATGAGAATAGAACTTCGGGTTACGCCCGAGTTCACTCTCTAAGCAATTAGCTTAGGACGTTGATTACGCAACGTTTCAGGTCGCGAGCAGCCGTAGCCAAGGAGCGGACGTCAGAGACTTGGGCGACCTTCCGTTTGATCATGTATAATTATTTCATATGGTACATTTACGCTTTCGGGGAAAAACGGTTTTGTGTTATGTCGGTGGTAGACTTTTACGGTTTGTAATAATTTCATCACTACCACTGTTTATGTATAATTATCTCTGGGATAATGTACCGTATATGTATGTATGAATGTTTTCCTTCCGCTAACTCTGAAAAGAAAAGTTTTAAATTCTTGCGGATTTTCAGAAATTGAGTTTTTGTTTTAGTTGTCCATGTGACGCAACTCGTATTGCGGGGTGCGGGTTTCGGGCGTTACACCGTAGGTGCCAAAGATGACCTGCCGCAGGCAACAGGTCATCTGGCAGACTGTAGATCAGCTGCCGTAGGCTGTAGGTCATTTACCGCAGAGCGTAGGTCATTTTTCACAGACGGCAGGTTATCTTCTACAAATCTTCTTTTACAGACATTTCATCAAACACCTTATGTGCATATAAAAAATGATCAGAATATCAAAGAAAAAGAAATCAACCAGAAGAGTATTTGAATACATTAGATAAACTGTAAGAAATAGAGAAGATAGAGAAAATGTTGGAGACCGCAGATCATTTGCGGTAGATCCGCAGGTCCGTAGGGCGATAGCCGCAGGTCCGCAGGGCGATCGACGTAGGTCCGCAGGGCGATAGCCGCAGGTCTGCAGGTCCGTAGGGCGATAGCCGCAGGTCCACAGGGCGATCGTAGACCAAATGACCTACCGCAGACCCTAGATCAGTTGCGGCATATCACAGTCATCTGCCAGAGACCAGACGTTATTTAATGCAGAGCGCATGTCATTTTTCACAGATCGCAGGTCATCTGCCGCAGTTTTCTGGTACAGATATTTCATCAAACACCTTATGTGTATGCAAAAAAATGATTAGAATATCACTGAAAAAAATCAACGAGAATAGTATTTGAATAGATTAGATAAACTATATAAGAAATAGAGAAGATAGAAAAAATATTGGAGAAAAAATAAGATCAAATAACAAAGCGTTCTGATTTCTAAAAGATAGATTGTCACGAAAAATGATCATATGAATACTACAGAAAAAGAAATGATGCAGAAGAATATTTGATTGATGAGAAATAAAGAATATAGAAAAAATATTTGAGAAAACAAAAGGTAATAGTAGTTATATGGTCGTAGTGAGTCGTAGTCATAGTTATATGGTCGTAGTGAGTCGTAGTTATATGGTCGTAGTGAGTCATAGTGAGTCGTAGTGAGTCATAGTCGTAATTATATGGTCGTAGTGAGTCGTAGTGAGTCGTAGTTATATGGTCGTAGTGAGTTGTAGTGAGTCGTAGTTGTAGTTGGTCGTAATAGTGAGTCATAGTGAGTTGTAGTGATCGTAGTCGTAGTTATATGGTCGTAGTGAGTCGTAGTCATAGTTATATGGTCGTAGTGAGTCGTAGTCGTAGTTATATGGTCGTACTGAATCATAGTGAGTCGTAGTGAGTCGTAGTCATAGTTATATGGTCGTAATAGTGAGTCGTAGTGAGTCGTAGTCATATGGTCGTAGTGAGTCGTAGTCATGGTTATGTGGTCGTAACGAAATCACTCGCAGGGCGATAGCCGCAGGTCCGCAGGTTCGCAGGGCGATAGCCGCAGGTTGGCAGTGCGATAGCCGCAGATCCGTGATAACATGTATTTTGGTAACATTTTAATATAGGATGTCTAGTGCATTTTATTCGGTTTTGCATATTTATAGGCATTCTAGAGCACATTTGGTCTCGATATTGCTTGGTTGCTTTCTTTGGTGTCAAAACAGGTATTCATGCATAAAAGAGAGCAAAAGGGAGTGAAAAACATGGACTACGGAACATCACAGATGAAACGGGAACATATGGAGTTGTTCCGGGAAAAAACACGAAGTCTAAAAAGTCAGATCTTGCAAGTCGAATAACTTCTACTCTATAAATCCAAATTGCGCGTCCTCTACCTCATTGGAAAGCTCTCTTCAATATCTACGCATAGACACCAAGATCACATAAATCCGACATTGGAGCAGAAAGTTATGAGCAAATCTGTCATGCATGTTCGAGTTGAAGAATCGACATGGCCGTGTTGTGTTCGTGCTGAAAAAAGTGAAGTTTTGCTCAGAGAATTGACACGGACCGTGTTGGCATTCGACACGGCCGTGTTGATTCAAACTCGGCCGTGTTCAGCCCAAGTCTAAAGTGCAGATTTTTAACAGAGAATTAACACGGACCATGTTGCATTCGACACGGCCGTGTTGCATTACGGGAAAACTTCCTATTTTGCATCTGGACTTCCGTTTTCAGAAAAGGAAGAAACCAGCTGCCAAGCAAATAAATAGGAGATGTCTTGGGCTTCAGAAAATCATCGAGAGATCACAGCAGAAGCCAGAGAACTCGAGAGAGAATCAAGACGGAGTTTCCCGGGAGCAGAGATTGAAGAATCGTCGTCGAGAGATCGCTGCGAGTCTTCTTTATCTGTTTCTATGTTTCTTCTTATTGATTTGAACTCGTTCGTTGTTATGGGTAGTGAGTAGTCGTTTTACTGTAGCTAGGGATTTAACCTTGTAGGGATTTGTTTGGTTTTTATTTTTCGAGACTACGTTATCGATACTCTTCGGTTTAATTGAATTGAGTTTATTGCTTTTGATCTTCTTGGCCAGTTGATTGATTGATTTTAGATTCTGATTTGCAATGAGAGTTGGAATTAGATTCGGAAAGAATTCATTGAATGAATTGATTAAGACTATTGAGAGATAGGTTAATCGGTTTAGGAACTGTGATAGTGATCGTTAATGCATTTGATATTTTAATCTATTAGGTTGAGAGATCGATAGGTTAGATTATTGGATAGTGGATTTAGGATTTGAGAGAGCCAAATCTGATTTTAGAACTTGAGATCCCCGTTTAGAGTTCGATATTTGTAGATTCTCCATCCTTAGAAACAATCCCTGCGCGTTAAGGTTATCCCGAAGCTACGGTGGTTTAATTATCTGATTTTACTTAGTTTATTTATTGCTTTATTTTCGGTATTCATCTATTCCATCTGCTATTTTCTGATCTGGTTCTTAGTCGAGTTTTGTTCGTAGTGTTAACTATTCCTTTTGTTCGACCATGGTACTACAGTTGATCCGTACCCTTGCGGTATTCGCTGTATCTAGGATTTTTATTACTTGAGCTTATTTATACACCTAGATTTGCGTTATCAGTCTGCAGGTCCACAGGTCCGCATGTTCGCAGGGTGATAGCCGCAGATCCGCAGGTTGGCAGTGCGATAGCCGCAGGTCCGCAGATTCACAGGTCCGCAGGTCCACAAGTTCGCATGTTCGCAGGGCCATAGCCGCAGGTCCGCAGGTTCGCAGGGCGATATTCGCAGGTTGGCAGTGCGATAGCCGCAGGTCCGCAGGTGCGCAGGTCCTACAATCCATGGAAAAGGACCTAAAACCCCGCCGTTCGTTGCGTGACCGAAAGTTCCTGTGGAAAATCTATGAAAAAAGCCTCGTGGGAGGGTCATTTTGCAGGAACAACGAAAATAGAGATGAAAGGTACGACGCATGCTGTTTTCACGATACGACTTGCATTTTTCGTAGATTTTCTACAGGAACTTTCGGTCACGCAACGAACGGCAGGTCTTTAGGTCATTTTTCATGGGTTGCAGGTCTCTACAGGTGGTGTGCAGGGGGACAGGTCCCCTCGCTGTACAAAATGACCTGCCCACCTGCATGCCACCTGTAGAGGCCTACAACCCATGGAAAAGGACCTACAGACCTGCCGTTCGTTGCGTGACCGAAAGTTCCTATGAAAAATCTACGAAAAAAGCCTCGTGGGAGGGTCATTTTGCAGGAACAACGAAAATAGAGATGAAAGGTACGACGGATGCCGTTTTCACGATACGACTTGCATTTTTCGTAGATTTTCTATAGGAACTTTCGGTCACGCAACGAACGTCAGGTCTTTAGGTCATTTTTCATGGGTTGCAGGTCTCTACAGGTGGCGTGCAGGTGGACAGGTCCCCCCGCTGTACAAAATGACCTGCCCACCTGCATGCCACCTGTAGAGGCCTACAACCCATGGAAAAGGACCTACAGACCTGCCGTTCGTTGCGTGACCGTAAGTTCCTATGAAAAATCTACGAAAAAAGCCTCGTGGGAGGGTCATTTTGCAGGAACAACGAAAATAAAGATGTAAGGTACGACGGATGTCGTTTTCACGATACGACTTGCATTTTTTGTAGATTTTCTACAGAACTTTCGGTCATGCAACGAACGGCAGGTCTTTAGGTCATTTTTCATGGGTTGCACGTCTCTACAGGTGGCATGCAGGTGGACAGGTCCCCCCGCTGTACAAAATGACATGCCCACCTACATGCCACCTATAGAGACCTACAACCCATGAAAAAGGACCTACAGACCTGCCGTTCGTTGCGTGACCGAAAGTTCCTATGAAAAATCTACGAAAAAAGCCTCGTGGGAGGGTCATTTTGCAGGAACAACGAAAATAGAGATGAAAGGTACGACGGATGCCGTTTTCACGATACGACTTGCATTTTTCGTAGATTTTCTATTGGAACTTTCGGTCACGCAACGAACGTCAGGTCTTTAGGTCATTTTTCATGGGTTGCAGGTCTCTACAGGTAGCGTGCAGGTGGACAGATTCCCCCGCTGTACAAAATGACCTGCCCACCTGCATGCCACCTGTAGAGGCCTACAACCCATGGAAAAGGACCTACAGACCTGCCGTTCGTTGCGTGACCGAAAGTTCCTATGAAAAATCTACGAAAAAAGCCTCGTGGGAGGGTCATTTTGCAGGAACAACGAAAATAAAGATGAAAGGTACGACGGATGTCGTTTTCACGATACGACTTGCATTTTTTGTAGATTTTCTACAGGAACTTTCGGTCACGCAACGAACGGCAGGTCT
>NW_010965372.1:89223-90936 GCF_000463585.1 Tarenaya hassleriana | reverse complement strand
TCCGATCTTTCCGTTGTTCCTGCAAAATGACATGGAAAAGGCCCTACAGCCCTGCCGCTCGTTGCGTGACCGAAAATTCCTATGGAAAATCTACGAAAAAAGCCTCATGGGAGGGTCATTTTGCTGGAACAACGGAAATAAAGATGAAAGGTACGACGGATGCGTTTTCACGACACGACTTGCATTTTTCGTAGATTTTCTACAGAAACCTTCGGTCACGCAACGAACGGCAGGTCTTTAAGTCATTTTTCATGGTTGCAGGTCTCTACAGGTGACATGCAGGTGGACAGGTCCCCCGCTGTACAAAATGACCTGCCCACCTGTATGCCACCTGTAGAGACCTACAACACATGGAAAAGGACCTACAGACCTTCCACGAGGCTTTTTTCGTAGATTTTCTACAGGAACTTTCGGTCACGCAACGAACGACAGGTCTTTAGGTTCGTTTTCATGAGTTGCAGGTCTCTACAAGTGGCATGCAGGTGGGCAGGTCCCTATATGGTCGTAATGAAATCAAAGTCTATATTCGCAGGTTCGCAGGACGATAGTCGCAGAGGTGCGCAGGTCCTACAGCCCATGGAAAAGGACCTAAAACCCTGCCGTTCGTTGCGTGACCGAAAGTTCCTGTGGAAAATCAATGAAAAAAGCCTCGTGGGAGGGTCATTTTGTAGGAACAACGAAAATACAGATGAAAGGTGCGCAGGTCCTACAGCCCATGGAAAAGGACCTAAAACCCTGCCGTTCGTTGCGTGACCGAAAGTTCCTGTGGAAAATCAATGAAAAAAGCCTCGTGGGAGGGTCATTTTGTAGGAACAACGAAAATACAGATGAAAGGTACGACGGATGCCGTTTTCACGATACGACTTGCATTTTTCGTAGATTTTCTATAGGAACTTTCGGTCACGCAATGAACCGTAGGTCTTTAGGTCATTTTTCATGGGTTGCAGTTCTCTACAGGTGACATGCTGGTGGACAGGTCCCCCCGCTATACAAAATGACCTGCCCATCTGCATGCCACCTGTAGAGATCTACAACACATGGAAAATGACCTACAGACCTGCCATTCGTGTCGTGACCGAAAGTTCCTATGGAAAATCTACGAAAAAAGCCTCGTGGGATGATTATTTTGCAGGAACAACGGAAATAAATATGAAAGGTATGACGGATGCCGTTTTCACGACATGGCTTGTATTTTTCGTAGATTTTCTACAGAAACTTTCGGTCACGCAACGAACGGCAGGTCTTTAGGTCATTTTTCATGGGTTGCAGGTCTCTACAGGTGACATGCAGGTGGATAGGTCCCTCGCTGTACAAAATGACCTGCCCACCTGCATGTCACCTGTAGAGACCTACAACACATGGAAAAAGACCTACAGACCTGCCGTTCGTGTCGTGACCGAAAGGTCCTATGCATGGGTTGCAGGTCTCTACAGGTAGCGTGCAGGTGGACAGATTCCCCCGCTGTACAAAATGACCTGCCCACCTGCATGCCACCTGTAGAGCCCTACAACACATGGAAAAGGACCTACAGACCTGCCGTTCGTTGCGTGACCGAAAATTCCTATGGAAAATCTACGAAAAAAGCCTCATGAGAGGGTCATTTTGCTGGAACAACGGAAATAAAGATGAAAGGTACGACGGATGCCGTTTTCACGATACGACTTGCATTTTTCGTAGATTTTCTATAGGAACTTTCGGTCACGCAACGAACCT
>NW_010965372.1:82979-87950 GCF_000463585.1 Tarenaya hassleriana | reverse complement strand
GGAACGAACGGCAGGTCTTTAGGTCATTTTTCATGGGTTGCAGGTCTCTACAGGTAGCGTGCAGGTGGACAGATTCCCCCACTGTACAAAATGACCTGCCCACCTGCATGCCACCTGTAGAGACCTACAACACATGGAAAAGGACCTACAGACCTGCCACGAGGCTTTTTTCGTAGATTTTCTACAGGAACTTTCAGTCACGCAACGAACGACAGGTCTTTAGGTTCGTTTTCATGAGTTGCAGGTCTCTACAGGTGGCATACAGGTGGGCAAGTCCCTATATGGTCGTAATGAAATCACAGTCGATATTCGCAGGTTCGCAGGGCGATAGCCGCAGGTCCGCAGGTTGGTAGTGCGATAGCCGCAGGTCCGCAGGTTGGAAGTGCGATAGTCGCAGGTCCGCAAGTGCGCAGGTCCTACAACCCATGGAAAAGGACCTAAAAACCTGCCGTTCGTTGCGTGACCAAAAGTTCCTGTGGAAAATTAATGAAAAAAGCCTCGTGGGAGGGTCATTTTGCAGGAACAACGAAAATACAGATGAAAGGTACGACTGATCCTGTTTTCACGATACGGCTTGCATTTTTCGTAGATTTTCTATAGGAACTTTCGGTCACGCAACGAACGACAGACCTTTAGGTCATTTTTCATGGGTTGCAGGTCTCTACAGGTGGCATGCAGGTGGACAGGTCCCCCCGCTGTACAAAATGACCTGCCCACCTGCATGCCACCTATAGAGACCTACAACCCATGGAAAAGGACCTACAGACCTGCCGTTCGTTGCGTGACCGAAAGTTCCTATGGAAAATCTATGAAAAAAGCCTCGTGGGAGGGTCATTTTGTAGGAACAACGAAAATAAAGATGAAAGGTACGACGGATGCCGTTTTCACGACGTGATGGAAAAGGACCTACAGCCCTGCCGTTCGTTGCGTGACCGAAAGTTCCTATGGAAAATCTATGAAAAAAGCATCGTGGGAGGGTCATTTTGCAGGAACAATGGAAATAACGATGAAAGGTACGATGGATGTCGTTTTTACGATACAATGCAAAAGTTGTTTTTTTGTGAGATATTTTACAAATTTCGTTTTTGTTTTGGTACAGTTTGCCAACTGCCCCAATACAAAAACTTCCATGTAGATACTGATATGTCATTTAATTATATTGTAATTTTTTACTACGTGACTTTTGATATAACCAAACCTAATCAACATCCAAATAATAAATATAGTGATTACTGGGGCAGTAAATTACGTTGACACGTTTTAATTTTTTACAATATAATTGAAAAATTACAATAATCATTATATTAAAAACAAAAATGAATTTATCCATTTACTCATACACACCGTCATTTTTCATGGGTTGTAGGTCTCTATAGGTGGCATGCAGATGGACAGGTCCTCCCGCTGTACAAAATGACCTGCCCACCTGCATGCCACCTATAGAGACCTACAACACATGGAAAAGGACCTACAGACCTGCCGTTCGTTGCGTGACCGAAAATTCCTATGGAAATCTACGAAAAAAGCCTCATGGGAGGGTCATTTTGCTGGAACAACGGAAATAAAGATGAAAGGTACGGTGGATGCCGTTTTCACGACACGACTTGCATTTTTCGTAGATTTTCTACAGAAACTTTCGGTCACGCAATGAACCGTAGGTCTTTAGGTCATTTTTCATGGGTTGCAGTTCTCTACAGGTGACATGCTGGTGGACAGGTCCCCCCGCTATACAAAATGACCTGCCCATCTGCATGCCACCTGTAGAGATCTACAACACATGGAAAATGACCTACAGCCCTGCCATTCGTGTCGTGACCGAAAGTTCCTATGGAAAATCTACGAAAAAAGCCTCGTGGGATGATTATTTTGCAGGAACAACGGAAATAAATATGAAAGGTATGACGGATGCCGTTTTCACGACATGGCTTGTATTTTTCGTAGATTTTCTACAGAAACTTTCGGTCACGCAACGAACGGCAGGGCCTTGGACGACAGGTGACATGCAGGTGGATAGGTCCCTCGCTGTACAAAATGACCTGCCCACCTGCATGTCACCTGTAGAGACCTACAACACATGGAAAAAGACCTACAGACCTGCCGTTCGTGTCGTGACCGAAAGTTCCTATGGAAAATCTACGAAAAATGCCTCGTGGGATGGTTATTTTGCAGGAACAATGGAAATAATGATGAAAGGTACGACGGATGCCGTTTTCACGACATGGCTTGCATTTTTCATAGATTTTCTATAGAAACTTTCGGTCACGCAACAAACGGCAGGTCTTTAGGTCATTTTTCATGGGTTACAGGTCTCTACAGGTGACATGCAGGTGGATAGGTCCCCCCGCAGTACAAAATGACCTGCCCACCTGCATGTCACCTGTAGAGACCTGTAACCCATATGTGGTCGTAATGAAATCACAGTCGATATTCGCAGGTTCGCAGGGCGATAGCCGCAGGTTGGCAGTGCGATAGCAGCAGGTCTGCAGGTCCGCAGGACCTACAGACCGGCCACGAGACTTTTTTCATAGATTTTCTACATAAACTTTCAGTCACGCAACGAACGGTAGGTCTTTAAGTCCTTTTTCATGGGTTGCAGGTCTCTACAGGTGGCATGTAGGTGGGCAGGTCCTTATATGGTCGTAATGAAATCACAATCGATATTCGTAGGTTCGCAGGGCATTAGTCGTAGGTCCGCAGGTTGGCAGTGGGATAGCCGTAGGTCCGCAGGTCCGCAGGTTGGCAGTGCGATAGCCGCAGGTCCGCAGGACCTACAGACCTGCCACGAGGCTTTTTTTGTGGATTTTCTACAACTTTCGGTCACACAACGAACGACAGGTCTTTAGGTCCTTTTTCATGAGTTGCAGATCTCTACAGGTGACATGCAGGTGGGCAGGTCATTTTTAGAGTGGGGGGACCTGCCCACCTGCCGCAGAGCGCAGATCATTTGCGGCATATTACAGGTCATCTGCCAGAGACTATAGGTCATTTAACGCCGAGCACATGTCATTTTTCACAGATCGCAGGTCATCTGCCGCAGTTTTCTGGTACAGACATTTCATCAAACACCTTATGTGCATGCAAAAAAATAATCAGAATACTATAGAAAAAAATCAACGAGAAGAGTATTTGACTAGATTAGATAAACTATATAAGAAATAGAGAAGGTAGAGAAAATATTAGAGAAAAAAGAAGATCAAATAGTAAAACTTACCGATTTTTAAAAGATAGATTATCACATAATCGTAGAGAAATATTGTAAAGGGTAGTTTGGGTATTTAGAAAAAAAAGTATATTATGCAAAAGTTGTTTTTTTGTGAGATATTTTACAAATTTCGTTTTTGTTTTGGTACAGTTTGCCAACTGCCCCAATACAAAAACTTCCATGTAGATACTGATATGTCATTTAATTATATTGTAATTTTTTACTACGTGACTTTTGATATAACCAAACCTAATCAACATCCAAATAATAAATATAGTGATTACTGGGGCAGTAAATTACGTTGACACGTTTTAATTTTTTACAATATAATTGAAAAATTACAATAATCATTATATTAAAAACAAAAATGAATTTATCCATTTACTCATACACACCCGTTTCTTTTTTACTATTAAATAAAGACTTTTTTATACAAATGATAATTGAAAAATCATTCCTTAGTATTTTGTACTAAAAACCAAGGGGAGTTTGCAAAGTGTACCAAAACAAAAACTAAATTTGCAAAATGTTCTATACAAAAACAACATTTGCAAACTATACTTTTTTTTGGCATACCTAAAATACCCCTTCCCGCCAATTCCTATATTTCGTGATTATCTTAACCTTATACACATTTTTTTTTTCCAATTTTGACTTCCACATCTCATCTTTCTCCATTCCTCCATGTGTTGCACGTCTCTTCAGGAGGCATGCAGGTGGGCAGGGTCCCCCGGCTCTACAAAAAGACCCTGCCCACCTGCATTCCACCGGAAGAGACCTGCAACCCATGGAGATGGACCTACAGACCTGCCGTTCGTTGCGTGACCGAAGGTTCATATGGGAAATCTACGAGAAATGCCTCGTGGGATGGTCATTTTGCAGGAACAACGGAAAAGAAAGATGAAAGGTACGACATATGTCGTTTTCGCGACATGGCCTGCATTTCTCGTAGATTTCCCACAGGAACCTTCGGTCACATAACGAACGGCAGGTCTGTAGGTCCTTCTCCATGGGTTGCAGGTCTCTTCAAGTGGCATGCAGGTGGGCAGGGTCATTTTGTAGAGCCGGGGGACCTGCCCGCCTGCAGAGACCTGCAACTCATGGAGAAGGACCTACAGACCTGCCGTTCATTGCGTGGCCGAAGGTTCCTGTGGGAAATCTACGAGAAATACCTCGTGGGAGGGTCATTTTGCAGGAACAACGGAAATGAAACATGAAAGGTACGACCGATGCCGTTTTCGCGACACGACCTGCATTTCTCGTAGATTTCCCATAGGGACCTTCGGTCACGCAACGAACGGCAAGTCTTAGGTCATTCTCTATGGGTTGCAGGTCTCTTCAGGTGGAATGCAGGTGGGCATGGTCATTTTGTAGAGCCGGGGGACCCTGCCCACCTGCATGCCACCTGAAGAGACCTGCAACTCATGGAGAAGGACCTACAGACCTGCCGTTCGTTGCATGACCGAAGGTTCCTGTGGGAAATCTACGAGAAATGCAGGCCGTGTCGCGAGACCTGGATGCCACCTGAAGAGACCTGCAACCCATGGAGAAGGACCTACAGACCTGTCGTTCGTTGCGTGACCGAAGGTCCCTGTGGGAAATATACGAGAAATGCAGGTCGTATCGCGAAAACGGCATCCGTCGTACCTTTCATCTTTCTTTTCCGTTGTTCCTGCAAAATGACCCTCCCACGAGGCATTTCTCGTAGATTTCCCACAGAAACCTTCGGTCACGCAACGAACGGCAGGGCTGTAGGTCCTTCTCCCTGG
>NW_010965372.1:81943-82915 GCF_000463585.1 Tarenaya hassleriana | reverse complement strand
ACGGCCCTCCAGACCTGCCGTTCGTTGCGTGACCGAAGATTCCTGTGGGAAATCTACGAGAAATGCAGGCCGTGTTGCGAAAACGACATCCGTCGTACCTTTCATCTTTCTTTTCCGTTGTTCCTGCAAAATGACCATCCCACGAGGCATTTCTCGTAGATTTCCCACAGGAACCTTCGGTCACGCAACGAACGGCAGGTCTGTAGGTCCTTCTCCATGGGTTGCTGGTCTCTTCAGGGGGCATGTAGGTGGGCAGGGTCATTTTGTAGAGCTGGGGGACCTACCCGCCTGCAGAGACCTATATGTTGGGTCTTCCTGGGATCTCATGAGCGAATCCTATTCCTAAGAGATCGATTCTAGGGTTTGCGCAGCGGATGTAAAACAAAAATTTAATAAACCCTAGAACCATGCTACTATTGAAATCGTAGAAACGTTAGAACGCTTACCTCAATCGATCCGGGGCCTGTATCAACTGAAGAATTCGTTCGATCACGAAAGGCAGGAAGATTACCTCGCCCTCTACACGTATCCACACCTCGGGATGGATTCCAACGATTGGAACTTGTCTGCTAGGACTCGAATCTCAATTCGATTTGTGCACCGAGAAATCTCGAGACTTAGAACTCGTTTTTGGATCTCCAAAAACTCTCTCTTTTCTGCCAAAAATCGGCTGCTCAAAGTCTGTCTCTAATTAGGGTTCTAATCTCTTTCTTATAAAGTGATTCAACCCTAATTTTGGTTTAATTACGAAAATACCCAGAGCCCAGAACGGACGGTCCAGAAATGCACGTGGACCGTCCGTTCCAGCAAGCAGAACGGACGGTCTGCGTTAGTGGACCGTCCGTTCCAGACCTTCTGGAACGGACAGACCGCGCACTCTGGACCGTCGGGTCTGGACTTGGTGGACCGTCCGTTCTGGACTTCCGGTCCGTCCGTTCCAGACCCTTCTGTCTCGGTTTTTTGTCGTTTTCC
>NW_010965372.1:46892-72416 GCF_000463585.1 Tarenaya hassleriana | reverse complement strand
GACGGTCTGCTTGTCAGACCGGACGTTCTGGACCGTTTTCGCCCGTTTTTCTCGCTCGTTTCGGTCCAATCCTTTGAATTGGCTTGGCTAGGTTTGATTCTATGTTCTTGAGCATTTCTCCGGCACCTAAACGATCTTCTAGGGTTTGGTGCATAAAAGAGAAACTCACAGGGCATTATATTCCGTTGGAATAGTCGATCTTCTTTTCCTTGCCTCTTCTTCGTTCGGCTCGGTTGTTTCACGTTAAACCAATTCGCCCGAGCGGCTTCATGTCGTGGTCTATTCCTCGTTAATCCTGTTAACGAAAATTAAGAGCTTATCGCATAATCATCTCATTTCCATTGATCAAGCGTCGTCAATTTCGGTTTATATCTCTCTAATCCTTTTACCGAAATTCGGGGTGTTACAGGTGGCATGCAGGTGGGCAGGGTCATTTTGTAGAGCCGGGGGACCTGTCCACCTGCAGAGACCTGCAACCCAGGGAGAAGGACCTACAGCCCTGCCGTTCGTTGCGTGACCGAAGGTTTCTGTGGGAAATCTACGAGAAATGCCTCGTGGGAGGGTCATTTTGCAGGAACAACGGAAAAGAAAGATGAAAGGTATGACGGATGCCGTATTCGCGACACGGCCTGCATTTCTCGTAGATTTCCCTCAGGGACCTTCGGTCACGCAACGAACTTCAGGTCTGTAGGTCCTTCTCCATGGGTTGTAGGTCTCTGCAGGCGGGTAGGTCCCCCAGCTCTACAAAATGACCCTGCCCACCTACATGCCCCCTGAAGAGACCTGCAACTCATGGAGAAAGACCTACAGACCTGCCGTTCGTTGCGTGACCGAAGGTTTCTGTGGGAAATCTACGAGAAATGCCTTGTGGGAGGGTCATTTTGCAGGAACAACGGAAAAGAAAGATGAAAGGTACGACCTTGAGCATTTCTCCGGCACCTAAACGATCTTCTAGGGTTTGGTGCATAAAAGAGAAACTCACAGGGCATTATATTCCGTTGGAATAGTCGATCTTCTTTTCCTTGCCTCTTCTTCGTTCGGCTCGGTTGTTTCACGTTAAACCAATTCGCCCGAGCGGCTTCATGTCGTGGTCTATTCCTCGTTAATCCTGTTAACGAAAATTAAGAGCTTATCGCATAATCATCTCATTTCCATTGATCAAGCGTCGTCAATTTCGGTTTATATCTCTCTAATCCTTTTACCGAAATTCGGGGTGTTACAGGTGGCATGCAGGTGGGCAGGGTCATTTTGTAGAGCCGGGGGACCTGTCCACCTGCAGAGACCTGCAACCCAGGGAGAAGGACCTACAGCCCTGCCGTTCGTTGCGTGACCGAAGGTTTCTGTGGGAAATCTACGAGAAATGCCTCGTGGGAGGGTCATTTTGCAGGAACAACGGAAAAGAAAGATGAAAGGTACGACAGATACCATATTCGCGACACGGCCTGCATTTCTCTTAGATTTCCCTCAGGGACCTTCGGTCACGCAACGAACGACAGGTCTGTAGGTCCTCCATGGGTTGCAGGATCTTTGCAGGTGGCATCCAGGTCCCCCGGCTCTACAAAATGACCTGCCCACCTGCATTCCATCTGTTGAACTGGAATTTGACCTGCGTACCTGCCGTTCTATAATGTGACATGCCAAGTTTTTTACTCCATTCAAACTGTAACATATAGTATGTTTTCCGTCGTGTTCTGCAGGGTCCTTCACATTTCCTGGAAACAGTCCAGACCTGCGGATAGCATGACTTGGCTTTTAAGACCTGCAAATGTAATGTCGACCTAGAGTACGACCTGCAAACATGATGGCTATATCGACCTGCCGATATAGAAGATGCCCTGCGAACCTGTTGTGTGCGTTTGAACATTCTGTTAATCATGATAATTGACCCTTTGCAGGCTTAATGGTTGTCCACAGTGCTATTCGTTATTTTCCAATTGGTAGCGAACCATACCACAAGCAGATCAATCCAGGGTGCAAGTTCAAGAAGATCATGCGGTCCTTGTACCTTCATCTTTCAGCCGAAACCATAGAAGAGATGAGAATGTCTCCTTTTGGGTTTGCGTTCAGGATGTTTGATAATAATTACATGTTTTCTACACACCTCATCCATAGTATGCTTTTCCGCCGCTTAAGACAATAAAAAAGCACGAAATGTGGTTTTCCTTCGGCGGTAAGCCTCTCCGATTCTCCGTACAAGAATTTTCTGCAGTTACTTGATTGTCGTGCCATCTGCCGACCGACTCCGTTCCAGAAGGTTACTGTACTGGTTTGTTTTCTAAGATAGTAGCCGGTGGTAAAACTAAGATTTCATACGAGAACCTGGTTGCTAATGTCCTGTCGTTTTGCAATAGATACCCCCAGCGGACTGTAAACGGCTGATATATTTGATCACCATCGGAGGCATTTTAAGGCTTATGGAGAGAAGAGCAGTCATACCGGATGAGTTCGTCAGGATTGCATTAGACCTGGTGGTTTGTGAACGTTATCCATGGGGCCGAGTTGCCTTCGATTTTTTGATAGAATCTGTAAATAACATGATGCATAAGTTGCGCCAAGAAAGCTACAGCTGCAACGGATTTCTTCCTGCGCTTCAATATTGGGCGATGTCCGCCATCCCGACGCTTGGGACTGTAGTTGCCAAGCCGATGGCGTACGAGGGTCCGCTGTATTTGAGTTGGACAAATTTCAGATTGACAAGTATGAAGAAGGTGCAGGAAGTGGAATATGAGATCGTCAAGGTGATTAATTTATAAATAATTATCTATTTATGTTTCCATAATAACTTTAACTATCTGAAGGTCCTTTTCACGACGACCTGCAGTCTATTTTCGGTAACTAATATGAACATAAATTCTATGCTTTCAGTCTGATTGCGTGGTCAATTGGAACCTTCCATTAAGAAGTGGACAAGTCGTCGACAAGTACTGTGATGAAGTCGACGATCCTACCGTCGAGAATATTTTGAGGCTTATCGATCAAAGTCATAGGTTTTGTAACGAGGATTGGGGTCGGAAACTGATGGAGGGGCCGATTAGGAGATTGCGTTTCTCGTCTATTGATAAAGCTGAGAATGACGAGGAAGAGAAGAAAAAGAGGAACGAAGAGGAAGACAAGGAAAAATATGATGAGAAGAGAAAAAAGGAGGAAAATAAGAAGAGAAAAGAGGAAAAGAGGAGAAAAGAAGGGGAGGAGCGAAGGACTGTTGTGTCTTTGCTTGAAAATTTGTTAACTGAAGTTAACAAATTAAATAACATGTTCCTATCAGTACACAACAGGCTTATGTCCGTTGAAAGTCATATAAAGATTCAGACAACACAATTTAATAAAGATTCAAAAAAAAAGGCGACGTGCAACATACAGTTCTTCTTCAGACGACAGTCTGCAGGTCTTGTTGGAGGAGAATGAGAATCAGGAGAAGGAGGATGAGGAAGCGAAAGAAAAGCAGGTCATGCAGCTCCTGGACGATCATGAGGAGGAAGTCGAGGAAAAGAAGACGTGGGAGGAGAAGGAGAATCAGTTGGCGGGGCACAAGCGACGGCGGGTGCTTAACACGAAGATTAATCATGATCCATTTCGAAAGGCAAGCCATGAAGACCTCAAAAACCTTCACCGTTGTAAAGCACGGTACGTTATTCACGACCTTATTTAAAATTAAATCATGAGACATATCTTGCAGGTCCTGGTTTTATACAAAAAGGTCGTGCGTGACGACATGCATGACCTGCAGGGTCGTGCAGTTTGCTTGTTAAATTCGTATACTAAAAAATGATTTTTGTCCTTTTCAGCCATCAGGATTTCAGCTTCACTACTTTTACTGTCAGATTCCCCGATTTTATTGAAGATATCACGACGGAGGAGTCTCAGTTGTCGACTGATGTAAGTATTTTAAATTTAAATTCTTGTTGACGTAGTGTTTTACATTGTATCATTCGTGTTGACATGTTTCTTTATCCACTCCAGCATATGGACTGCTTCTTGGCAATGTATAGGAAGATATTAAAGAGTCAACCTGAGCTCTTCCCTAATCCTAAAATCGCGTTCCTAGACCAACTTTTCAATATGCACGTGAACAATGTATATAGAGATTTCTGCAAAAGGGATCTTACTAGCAGTCGGCTACACAATCAATTGAATCCCTACTTCAAAGGCGTATACCCGCGGGCATACGGGGAGGGTCGGAGCTTGAGTGATGTGGACACATTTTACACTGTTCTGTTGGTCAACAAGAATAATTGGATTACACTGGTTGTGAAGAGGAAAGACCGATAGATTGAGGTGCTAGACTCGACGTGTCCAAAAACCCCAGAGGGACTTCAGATGAGACAGGAAATTGTCAAGCCATTTGCGGTGGTCGTTCCTTTCATGTACTATTATTTGTCAACATCCTCTGCTTCCATGGAACGTAATCCATATGAGATAATTCTGAGGCAGGATACTACGCGGAAAATCGATAAAAATGATTGCGGGTTATACGCTCTCAAGTTTATCGAATGTCATGCCTTCGGGATTGATTTCAAAAGAGGCCAACTTCTGAAGAAAAATATCCCGTCTTTAAGGCTGGGAATGGCAAGCACAATTCTTGATTTTGTTTTTCAATGTAGCAAGGAATGCTTCATATATGGGGCAACGAGCAAATAGGCATATGAAGGAGAAGATGTGCCCATAACACAAGTGAATGAAATTAAACCTCCAAAATTTGGATAAAATGTAATTTTTGTTATCTCACATTGATTAAAACTGTTAGTGCAATTATTTGCACATGTGTTGTTTTGTTTGATAGAAAATGCAGGTTCAACAAACTTAAGAGATTTCAGGAGAGAAATCCGGCGAGATACAACTCGAGATATTTTAAGGTAAGTCTAAAGAATTGGAGAAAAGGTCAGACTAAGAAATTGAGATGGACTCAATGTCAACCACTTGAAGAGATTTTAGGGAAAGCAATATGAAGAGATAGAGTCATGAAGTTTGGATTTGACTTGAAGAGATGAAGATAGAATCAAAGCTAAGAAGATTTTGAAGAGATTTTAGATAGAGACAAGATCTTGGAGATAGAGTCAAAGACTTGAAGAGATAGAGATAAAGATGAGATCTTGGAGATAGAGATGAAATCGAAGAGAATCAAGGAGAAGTCTATCAAATCAATTCTTCTGACTATTATCCGTAACGACCCTTCGGACTATTATGCAAACCTTAAACCCTAAAGCATAATGAGACCGTTTACGGAAACCCTAAACCCTAAAGCATCAGGGTCTTCATGAATCAGGAGGGTCGGAAATCTCATTACGATTTGTTGTGACAAGTCTCTTTACGACTCATTAGACTTCACTACGACCGTATAATGACCAGATCTACAAATCTATGACTTGGATGATAAAATTCATTACGACTCATTATTCACTACGACCGTATAATGACGACACTTAGTACGACTAATCAATTCCTTTAACCATACGACCCAATCTGAATGTAGGTCCGGCCGTTGTCACTGTGACGATTGTGCATGGTGCAAGTCATTTATTAACTACTACAAACGAACTGAGAATGGTGCAAGTCATTTAAATTGCACGTTGGATTGACGACCTGTAGGACGGGTTTCAAGACCTGCATGTCGTTTAGCGTGTCAGAAAATGTTAGAATTATATTACGTTCTACGACATGCAAGTCTTGAAACCCGACCTGCAGGTCGTCAAACCAACGTGCCAATTTATAAATGACTTGCACCATGCGCAGTTCGTTTCAAATAGTTAATAAAAAAATAATACTTAATTACATAAAAAAAAGTACGAGTTTAAACTAGCATTTCATGCAGGTCTTTAGCATGACCTCGAGGTCCTCTATCGACCTGCTGATGACCTGCATGAGTGTATTATGTATTTATAATATATACAACAACGAGGTTTTAGCTTTAAAACTTTACGATCAGTACATACAACATACTTTCTTTCAACGTTCAAATGACTTCTTTGCAAGTGGCTCTATTGTGTCCCGTTTTACCACATCTTGTACATCGGTGTGATCTCTGAGTCTTCTTTGAATATTTCTCAGCAGATGACGGTATTCTTTTTTTCTTTGGTCTCCCAATTGGCCGTCTTACTATTGGATTACCACAAATCTCGTTCGCAACATCTTTACTACCCTGCCAGTCTTCCATCGGAACACCAATCGGATAAATACTATCTTCGTAGGCTAATCTCCAAAATTTAATCGAGTAAAATGGATCAATAAGTATCTATATAGACAGCTGAGACCGAGTAGCTGCGGCGATCGCGTGAACACATGGGGTCTTAAGGATGTCAAATGCACGACAAGTGCAGGTCAAACAATCTAAGTTGACCACATGTTCATGCCGACCTCCTTTCACTTGGTATTGTCCCGGGCATATATTGTAGACTTGAAGTTTACGAGATTTTTCCAAAAGATCCTCTACTGCGACAACAGTTTCAGGCGTAAAATCCTGGGTGCATATGTTTGCCTGAGTACATCGCTCACAAAACCACTTTGTGAGGTTAGATCTTATGTGATCTAGTAGAGGTACAATCAGATAATCGCGAACGTCTCTTGTCACGGAATTCATCGATTCTGCTATATTACTTGTCAATATATTGTACCTCAATCCTTGAAAATAAGCACGAGACCACATCTTTACATCAGCATCCTCCAAATATTTAGCCACTCTCTCATCTGCCAGATGTATTTGAGCGAATACCCTATCAAAATGACTTGTTGTATACGCCATTGCCGCTTCCCTAACCAAATCTACAATCTTTCTACTTTTGAACCGGGTCCGTATATTTTTTAACAAATGGTACACACATATACCATGTTTAGCCAATGGGAAGATCTTTGGTATAGTCTTAATATTGATGCATGCCTATCGGATATGAAGACCAAATTCTCATTGTCTTCAATGCTTGAACGCAATTGCATGAGGAACCATTCCCAAGAGTCATCGTTCTCTGAATCCACAACTCCAAATGCAATTGGGTAAATATGATTGTTTCCGTCCTGGCACACTGCGACCAACAAAACTCCTTTGAACTTCCCGGTCAAGAAGGTCCCATAAACTACAATCACTTTTCTCATATAACAAAACCCTCTCAGGCATGCACCAAATGCAATAAAGGCATACTTAAATCTACAATCTTCATCAACCACATAGCTGATAACGGTACCTGAGTTAGCTTCTTGAATCAATTCAAGTTAAGCCGGTAGAAAATTGAAACTATTTTCAGGACTTCCTCTAACAATATCAATGGCTTTTTTCCTTTGCTTTCCATGCTTGCCAATAGGTCATGTCAAAATCATAATCGGTCAACATATCTTTCTTAACATCTTTAGGTTTAAACTCACGGGTTGATCCCTTCACCTTTTCATACAAAAAGTGACTCGCCAAATTGGCAGACGATCATCGAACATATTTGTTCCTATCATCAATGGAACATGTGTTCACTCATGTATTTTCGAACACAAAAAACTCCAGCTCCATCCTTTTTCACAGCTCGAACCATCCACATGCATCTATTCACTGGACATTGAGCAACTATGGTATTACCAGACGATTTCACTATGTGATAGCCATATGTGTTATTCAATGCTATCTTTTCTATAGCCAATCTGAAAGACAATTTGTCTTCAAAGAATTGTCCCTTGTATATGTGTGACGTGTTATTCAACATATCAACTTTCTTGTGCACATTCGAGGAGCCTTCACACAATAGAATGTGTTTTTTATCCGGTTGAGGAGTTGTCATTTCAAGGTCGAAATCAACCTCAGCATCTTGATCACAAAATAAAACGCGTTTTGCACACGGTTGAGGAGTTTCCATCCGAGTCTCCACATCCCAATCATCAACATCAACATCAACAACCGGAGTGTCCACATCCCAATCATCAACCTCAAAAGCCCCTTGATCGTTGACACAATCTTCAACATCATCTCTATCTTTATACCCACTACCAATACCGATACACGATGACCCCAAAATAGGTGGTTCCTCATTCAGATCAACTCTAATGCCAACCCTTTTGCCAGTGTCACTACCGCATCCTTCTTCCGCAACAATCTTTTTCTTTTCTTTTAACGAAACCATAAGCGGCATACCTTCATCGTGTTTCAAATTTGGTACAAGAGACTCAATCTGTCTATCAGAGCTGGTTACTACGGGAGAATTCCTCGATATACTCTGTCGCTGTCTCTCAAATTTTGTAGGTAAATATCTCATGTCTACTTCGAATGAGTCTTCAATCCCATAGTCCTCAATTACCATATTGACTAGTTCAGAATATGTCAATCGACGGTTGATCTTGAATATTCTAGCTCCGACATCTTCATCCATAATAAACTGTCCAGCTTCCCATTTACCGAAAACAGAGTATAATTCCATCTGTATGAACAAAAACACGAAAAAAAAAACACAGAATATAACCTGCCATGAAAGAACATAACCTGCCATGCAAAAGTGCAAGAAGGAATATAACCTGCGGGGAAGGATACGATGGTATCCGCTGGAGAAAGATGATTCTCAACCTATCAAGAAGAAAAAAAAACTACGATGCAAAAAGGTGAATTAGTAGTACCTTAAAAGGATAGATCTGGCCAAAAGAGCGATAAGGTGACGACAGTTGATAGATATAACAGTAGGGGAGATATGAAATGAATACGGGGGAATAGGTAACAAATGACGAACCAACGGAACGAAATATGGAGAAAATTTACTGAAGAGTGAACAAGAACACTCAGAATCATAATTCCACTCGATTGCAGTTATATTCGTGTACCGTTCCTACACTTAACCTGCCATGCATGAATTTAACCTGCCGTGCAGATTATGATGCAATCTATACGAGAATTAGTATGAAATAAGCTTCTGAAAGGTGATTTGCTACCTTAACTGTTTAGATCTGGTCGAAAGAGCAGAAAGGCGATGATAGAGAAATGAATTTAGCGACAATACAGGGATGAATACGAGATGGGCTGGAAAATGTTGCAAATGATGTCCCCAAAAGAACGAAACTGGACAACAAAAATGATACACTATCGAAAGATAACAATGTCCGAAACCCTGAAAGCGAAAAGTAGGTCGAAAAGATAACAATGTCCGAAACCCTGAAAGTGAAAAGTAGATCGAAAAGATAACAATGTCCGAAACCCTAAAAAGTAGTCGAACCAAAAAAAAATCCCGCCAAATGCAGGTCCAGCGAGATATTTCCCAAGACCTGACGGACGTGCCCTTTTTAATAAAAGTGACCCGCCATAGGTCTTTAATGGTTGTTCGATACCGACTGAACAATGTTTAATAATCGATAAATAAATAATAGTAATAATAAAAGGAAGCAATTAAAATAACGAATTGAATAGAAGAGACAAAAAAAAATGCATTTTATACAAAATCCGGAGTTTTAACAATTAACATCCTCTTTTATGCACGCATCGTCTCTGTGGTATGTGCAGTGCAACTGTTCGATGATACAATATATCATTCGTTGGTTTTGTCCTCCGTAGCTCGAGTTATAAAATCAATAATTGTACTTGTCATTCCTAACCTTACAGACTGGATATTTTTCTTCATAAGTTGACCTCGGTTACAATCAGTCCGGAAGGCATGGTATTCCATATATTTGAGAGCGTATATACCGCAATCATTTCCGCCGGTTTGCTGCGGAGTGTCGTCCCTCAAAATTATCTTATATGGACTCATGTCTCTGAATAGTAGACTACCAATGCAAGTCTTTCAAAACACGAAGTTTTCCAAATAAAAATAAAAATGACCTGCATGTCGTGCGAGAAATGCTCTTTAACTAAAGTGACCTGCATGCAAAATCATGTCGCATATTATCACGACATGTTGCAAATATGTTGTGCAGGCCCTGAACACATCGCAAATCCGTTTATCACAATATACCGCAAATCGCGACAGGACCTGCAGGTAATGCGATATGATATTTTTTTGTGAAGTAGTTAATAAAAAAAATACTGAATTACATTAGAAAAACGAACGACTTTAACTGTCAGTAACATTAAAATCAGGGGGTTCTAACTTCTTTTCAAGTCTGATCTCAAAATCTGACCCTTCATAATTTGACATTTCTTCCTTCTCTGCCTCTGCTATTTGGCTGTCAGCACATATTCAACAATAAAATCCATAAGACTTTTTGCCATCCAATACCGTATCCTCCATATGTGGTCGTTGCTCAGTCGACCTCCTCTGAAATCAACCCCTAGGGCATGGCACTGGATAAATTGAAGTGTGTATACACCGTAATCAGCCCCACCAACCTGCCGCGGAGTATCCGTCTTTAGAATAATCTCATACGGATTATAATCGGGGGGATTTGACAGATGAGAGAACGCCACGGGCAGAACCAGCGCAAAATGCTTGACGCTGTTCCAACGTTTAATGTATACTTCTGGTTGCTGAGGAAACAAAGAATCCAGAACCTCAATACGTCGACTTCTCGGATGGATGCACAGGGTGATCCAATGATCTCCACCGGCGTGAAGGACATTGTAGATTGTTTCCAGTTCACCCAAGTGTTTCCTGGTAGCGTATGCAATTGGGAAATTGCCTGAGAAGTAGGAATTCAGACAACTGTGTAGTTCTGAACCTTTGAGACAGGAAGATTCACATATCTTGTCATACACTTTCTTGATACGATTATTGAATTCCAAATCCATAAAAGCGATATTGGTCTTAGGAAATAGCTCAGGTTATGTCTTCAACATCTTCCTGAGCAATGCTAGGTAGGCATCGATGTGCTGCAAAGCATAAAGAAAGAAGATGTAAACACCAAAGGTACAAGGTGAAAAGTCATGGTGAACCACAGGAATTTACGAACAAAATGTTACGGTGAACTTACAGCATTGCACAGCTGAGAATCGGTCTTATACATTTCTTCGTAAAATTTCGGACAGACAGGAAATGGTGTATTGAGCAAAACCCAATATCCCGCACAGCTGAAAAAAATAATAATATAACAATTGTAAATTTAAACAGTCCATATTATGACATGCAGGTCAGGAAGCAGGGCCTTCTGTTATGTTAACATTCAGGTCATGAAATGCAGATTTTTAAATACAGGTCAATAATCAGGATCTGTAATTAGGTCAACATGCAGGTCCTTCTGTTACGTTAACATGCATATTTTAAATGCAGTTGACGAGGCAGGACATGCATTAGGCTTAAAAACCAGAAATGTACCTCTTCTCATAATCATGAAGTCTTTGGCGGTCTTCCTCGGTCGTATAATAAAGTGGATTGTGAGACATCGTCTGGTCCTCGCACTGCTTCTCCCCTCCCATCTGAATATCTTCTTCCCCTTTGTTCTTGTCCTCCTTCTCCTCTTCCTTCTTCTTCTCCTCTCTTTCTTGTTTCTGTCGTCCTCCGTCTCCTTCCCCTTCCCCGTCTCCTTCCCCTTCCCCTTCCCCTTCCCCTTCCTCCTCTCCCCCTCGTCATCAATAGAAGAAGAAGAGGTTGGGGTTGGACGTGGTCTCTTTCTCGGGTGTGTCTCAGAGAATGCACTCAACGCAGGATCAGAACGAGATATTAGAATCTGAATATGTCTTTCCAAAGACATAAGCCTATTGTCCATAGCAGTTATCCCATTTACCACAGTCATAAGTCTTGATTCTAAAGACACGATCCTGTCACTCATTTTCTGAATTAACGACACGACATTCACCCCATCTTTCTCCTCTTGGTTCGTCTTCTCCTCATTAAGGGGACCCTCAATGATCACTGGTGTGTCTCCCTTAGTCTTCTCCGTCGCTCCCTTCTCATTTTTCTGCTTCTTCATTGTCTTCTCCGATTTCAACTTCTTCTTATTTTCCTTAACCACCTCAATCTTTTTTCTTTTAGTGACACCCCAATCAGCGACAGAAAATCGATGATCTTCTTTGATAAGTCGCAAAATACTAGAGACAGTAGGGTCCTCGACTTCATCATCGTAACTTTCGATTTGTTGTCCACTCAGAAGATGCCAATGGATGAGATGGTCATTTTGTAGAAAGTAGAAAGATAAATACCAATGGAACAATAAATAAATAAATAATTAAATGTGGTTCTATGGAGAACCACACGGCGAGGCACATTGATGAAGAGACAAAAGTTCCTTCATGGGAGGCGGTGATGGGCAGATGTTGGAAGACGACTGGACCAGAAGACTCAGGATCTGGTGCTTTTTGAGGTCGATGACGGAGACAGACTGGTGAAATTAGTTGTGTGTTTTGAGTAACGACGACGTTGTCACCTTTGTCAGGAACGCCCAGCAAGTTCTGGACGCGATAGTTCATGGTGGTGGGATGCCGACAAAATCCCAAGGACAGAGAGAATGAAGTTGCAGAGAGCGTGCAAATACAGTGAGAGAGAGAGAAAGACTAGAAAGAAATTGAAGAAGACGATGGTTCGAAGACCAACAGAAGAAGAAAGAAAGAGACGTTAAAAAAATAGACACACAGAGAACAGAGAATAGGAGCGTGCCAAGTAAGAGAAAGAGAAATACCAAAAAGAAAGAAATGGAAGAAGAAGACCTTAGCCCCCTTGAAGGGCCACTTTTGGGTAGACATTGAAGAGAAAGACCTAAGAAGAAGATTGCAGAAGAAGAACCGATAAAAGCTTACAAAAACTCATATGTGGAAAGAGAGAAGAACAACAAAGATCAAAGGAGACACAGTGAACGAAGAAGAGAAGATTGTAGAAGAAGAGCATAAATTTTCTGAAATGTTCCTTGTAGAAATTTTAACAAGCACCTTGTGTGCAGAAAAAAAAAACACCGGTCACCGATAGAAGTCGATCCAACATGACAAGAAGAATGAGGATGGATTCGACAGAAAAGAGATGCAAATGCGGAAGCAAAGAGAAACCACAATCCAGAACTTTTCATGCGAGAAGGAACAAGAGAACCAAGAACAATAAAGACAAAGACATCAACAACATCACCTGAAAATCCGAGCAAGCGATTCAGATATCGCGACGTCGAAGGTGATAGCCATGAGAGAAGAGGAGGAGGATGAAGAAGACTTAGAAATCTCAGATAGAGAAAAGAAGGATGAAGGTGAAGACTTAGACCAACAATTGTTGTTGAAGAGACGAAATACAGAGGGATTGCGATTAACAAAAACGATGTTAGGGTTCGTGGAATTTACTGGTGAATGGAAGATGAGTGAAAAAATGAAGGGGAAAAAAATGTGGGTGGGTGTTAAGAATTCAGATGAATAAAAAGATACTATTGTATTGAATCAGTAAAACTCAATACAACCCAGAGAATTGATTAGTGTGAGATTCTCACTCACCCCTCCCATACGATTTCTTAGCAATAAAGAAGATAAAAACCCAGCCCAACGTAGATAGCAATATATAAGAAAACCTCCCATGCAAAACAACTGGTCCCCCACCCAAAACAGAATTCAGTTATCCATAACAAAAGGAATAATATCTTATTCTCAGCATCCACTTCATCCTCCTAGTCAGCAGCCAGCTCATGCTCCTACATTTTCTCCATCTCCCGTGGCAACATTCTCTGTTTCTGCTGCCACTTTGCTTCCCTCTGCTCCCTCAGTTCCCTTCTCTGGTTTGCCTTGCTCTGTGGAGCTCCTCTTCTTCCTCACATAAGCCCTGAAGCTCATATCAATACCCCGGGCCCGAAGACGCAGCTTGTCCTCAAGCTGAAAGCTCGGAAACTGTTGCACAAAATCCATCGCCTTTTCCCACGTCGCCTCATGAAAGGGCAGATTTTTCCATTGAATTAAAAACCTCCAGAAATCCGTCCGCCGTATAACGATGCTCCAGCAAGTCAAGTGGCTCCATAATAATCTCCATGTCAGCCGTCAATTTCTGGGGTAATGGGGAAACCTGATAATCAGTCCCGACCACCTTCTTTAATTGAGAAACGTGAAAAACCTGGTGAATACGCGACCCCTGCGGTAGCTGTAACTTGTAAGCCACCGGACCAATCCGCTGTAACACTTTGAAGGGACCATAGAACCGTGCAGACAACTTCTGATAAGTGCGGCGAGCCACCGAGTGTTGGCGATAAGGCCGCAGTTTCAGATAAACCCAATCGTCCACTTTGAATTCCACTTCCCTCCGAGACTGATCCGCTTGTCTCTTCATTTGCTGCTGCGCTTGCAGCAACCGTTTTCGAATTTCTGCTACCATAGAATCGCGT
The DNA here is from genome assembly GCF_000463585.1 of Tarenaya hassleriana. Lineage (NCBI taxonomy): Eukaryota > Viridiplantae > Streptophyta > Magnoliopsida > Brassicales > Cleomaceae > Tarenaya > Tarenaya hassleriana. Next base: position 58,253 of record NW_010965372.1, on the reverse strand, counting down.
TCTTGCAAAGCTTGCTCCAGATCGCCATTAGTGGTAGATCCTTCCTCGTATTTGAGCAGCAAAGGAGGTGCACGCCCATAAACCATTTGGAACGGAGTTGATTTGATCGCTGTGTGATAAGCGGTGTTGTATGTGAATTCTGCCCAAGAAATGAACAGCACCCACTTCCTCGGATGATCACCCACGTAACAACGTAAATACGTTTCCAAACCTCTGTTTACCACTTCGGTTTGACCATCCGTTTGAGGATGGAAAGCCGTGCTGTGTTTCAGCTTTGTACCGGAAACCCGAAATAATTCCTTCCAGAAATGGCTCAGAAATATGCGGTCTCGGTCGGACACAATCGATGTAGGGAACCCATGTAGGCGAACGATCTCCCTGACAAACAAGTGAGCCACATCCACAGCAGTGAAAGGGTGAGTGAGGCAGAGAAAGTGAGCGTACTTACTTAAACGATCCACGACCACCAGTATCGTGTTGTATCCTCCTGATTTTGGCAACCCTTCAATGAAGTCGATCGAAATGTCGCTCCAAATCTGCGTCGGAATAGGCAGGGGCTGCAACAATCCGGCTGGAGCAAGCGTCGAATATTTCTGCCGTTGACATGTGTCGCAAGCCGCTACATATCGCTGAATATCTCCACGCATTCCCGACCAATAAAACAGCGACTGTACTCGCTTCAGTGTCTTGAGTACCCCTTCATGTCCTCCCGTCAACCCGTCATGAAATTCATGTAATATAAGCTGGATAAACTGCGACTTTGCTGGCAACACTACCCGATCTCGGTAAAACAAAGTCCCCTCACGTAGAGAATAACCCGGAGGAGCATCTTGCGCAGACTGCAATTTGTTGATCAAAGGCCCCAACACGGAATCTGCGGCTACGGAACGTGCTAACTCATGTATCTGCAAGACCGTCGGAATTGTGATAGCCCAAACCCCAACCGACCGGTCTACGTCTAGACCGATCGGTCTGGGTTAGCTGGAGGATCCCGATGGAAGAACTGCCGGAATGGTCACCGCCCCGCTAGAACAATCGCCATCAATTCCCGCTCATAAACCGGGCGAAGTCTGTCGCGATCCGAGAGACCAAAACTGTAGAACGCAATCGGCCTCTTTTTCTGCATTAATACCGCCCCAATCCCTGCTCCCGAAGCATCTGCTTCAACAACAAATGTATCCGAGAAATCAGGAAGAATCAGAACCGGGGCTGTGACCATTGCGTGTTTCAGCTCGTCAAAAGCGGCAGAAGCTGCAGCAGACCACGAGAACCCATCTTTTTTAAGCAGTTCAGTCAATGGCTTTGCAATCGACCCATAATTCCTGACGAAACGTCGGTAGTAACCCGTCAAACCCAGGAATCCCCGCAGCTCTTTCACTGTACGAGGTTCTGGCCACTGTCTCATCGCCTCGGTCTTGCCCGGGTCTGTAGATACGCCATCCTTGGAAATAAGGTGGCCGAGATATTCCACACTATGCTGTCCAAACAGGCACTTCTTACGGTTCGCAAACAGCTTCTGTTCACGCAGAATTTCCAATACTCTCGTCAGATGTCGTCTGTGCTCCTTCCAAGATCGGCTATACACCAAGATATCGTCAAAAAATACCAAAACGAACTTCCGGAGAAACAGCTTGAATATGTTGTTCATCAAAGCCTGAAACGTTGCTGGAGCATTGGTCAATCCGAAGGGCATTATGAGAAACTCATAATGTCCATCGTGAGTCCGAAACGCAGTTTTCTGTACATCGGTTCCCGACATTCGTATCTGATGATATCCTGCCGGAGATCCAACTTGGAGAAAATTTCTGCCCCGTGGAGTTCATCGAGCAGCTGATCAATCATAGGGATTGGAAATTTGTCCGGAATTGTAGCTCGGTTTAGCGCCCGGTAGTCTACGCAAAATCTCCAACTGCCGTCTTTCTTACGAACCAACAGCACCGGACTGGAGAAAGGGCTCTGGCTACTACGAATTATCCCTGCCTTTAGCATATCAGATACCAACTTCTCGATTTCCTCCTTATGAGCGTGTGGGTATCGGTAAGGTCGAACACTTACCGCGCCCGTTCCATCTTTCAGCTGAATGGAATGTTCCCTGCCACGGATCGGCGGCAGCCCAGAGGGTTCATCAAAGACATCGCTGAAATGGTCGAGGACTGGCATGAGAGCAGAAACTGGTTCCGACTGCTGACCCGAAGAACTGTCGAGAGCAGCAAGTTCTACCCAATAACCTTGGTCTTCCAGCTGTACAGATTTCAGCAGAGACTTAAGAGAAACCAAGGAATTTTGCAGAGAAGGTTCCCCCTTGATGGTGATGTTGTTGCCTCCCAGAGCAAATCGCATCTCCAAAGCATTGAAGTTAAAATAAACATCACCCAGAGTTCTAAGCCAGTGAACCCCTAGGATAGCATCGGTGCTCCCCAATTCCAAAGGCAAAAAATCAGTAACAACGTCAATATTTTGCAAACGAAGAGAGACAGACCTGCAAATTCCTTCTCCACGAACTGTCAGACCGTTGCCCAGAAAAACCCCATAGCTGGTAGTGTTGTCCGACCGTAGACCCAGCTTTGTGACGACGTCGATCGAGAGGAAATTGTTGGTTGCACCTGTATCTATCAGTACCACCACCGGAAACTGCCCCATCGTCCCCGCAATCTTCAGGGTGGTCGGCGAGGTCAGACCGACGACGGAGTTCATCGAGAGCTCGGCGTGCTCTTCAATTTCAGCTAGGTCAGAGGTGGGAAATGGCAGCATCTCTTCGTCGCCTAAGACGGCCTCTCCCTCCTCTTTAATCAAAATAACCTTTAGTTCTTTATTTGCACAACGATGGCCCACAAAATACCGCTCATCACACCTAAAACACAGGCCCCGTCGACGCTTAGCATCCGCCTCAGCATCTGTCAATCGGCGAAACGGCAGCTGGCGATCAGTCGACGGCGATGGAGCAACAGGTGTGCGCAGTGCTGACGCCTGGAAGTTTCTCCTGGAATCCCCATGGTTGAGAGTAGGAGTCGGCACCGTAACAGTGCCCTGGCACGGATCGGCGGCAGCCCAGAGGGTTCATCAAAGACATCGCTGAACTGGTCGAGGACTGGCATGAGAGCAGAAACTGGTTCCGACTGCTGACCCGAAGAACTGTCGAGAGCAGCAAGTTCTACCCAATAACCTTGGTCTTCCAGCTGTACAGATTTCAGCAGAGACTTAAGAGAAACCAAGGAATTTTGCAGAGAAGGTTCTCCCTTGATGGTGATGTTGTTGCCTCCCAGAGCAAATCGCATCTCCAAAGCATTGAAGTTAAAATAAACATCACCCAGAGTTCTAAGCCAGTGAACCCCTAGGATAGCATCGGTGCTCCCCAATTCCAAAGGCAAAAAATCAGTAACAACGTCAATATTTTGCAAACGAAGAGAGACAGACCTGCAAATTCCTTCTCCACGAACTGTCAGACCGTTGCCCAGAAAAACCCCATAGCTGGTAGTGTTGTCCGACCGTAGACCCAGCTTTGTGACGACGTCGATCGAGAGGAAATTGTTGGTTGCACCTGTATCTATCAGTACCACCACCGGAAACTGCCCCATCGTCCCCGCAATCTTCAGGGTGGTCGGCGAGGTCAGACCGACGACGGAGTTCATCGAGAGCTCGGCGTGCTCTTCGATTTCAGCTAGGTCAGAGGTGGGAAATGGCAGCATCTCTTCGTCGCCTAAGACGAGACGTCGATCGAGAGGAAATTGTTGGTTGCACCTGTATCTATCAGTACCACCACCGGAAACTGCCCCATCGTCCCCGCAATCTTCAGGGTGGTCGGCGAGGTCAGACCGACGACGGAGTTCATCGAGAGCTCGGCGTGCTCTTCGATTTCAGCTAGGTCAGAGGTGGGAAATGGCAGCATCTCTTCGTCGCCTAAGACGACCTCTCCCTCCTCTTTAATCAAAATAACCTTTAGTTCTTTATTTGCACAACGATGGCCCACAAAATACCGCTCATCACACCTAAAACACAGGCCCCGTCGACGCTTAGCATCCGCCTCAGCAAGCTGGCGATCAGTCGACGGCGACGGAGCAACAGGTGTGCGCAGTGCTGACGCCTGGAAGTTTCTCCTGGAATCCCCATGGTTGAGAGTAGGAGTCGGCACCGTAACAGTGCGAAAAGCATTTGTAGAAGTCGAGCTCGAACGCGATCCCTTCGAGTCGGCGTATTTCCCGTGAGCGATCTGAGCAGCAAGGGGCTCCCATCGAGCCTCAGGGCCAAGGCGATCATCTTGGCGAGACCCTCAGGTTGATAAACCAAGATGTGCTCGTAAATTTCGGGTTTCAACCCATTAGTGAAAGCACACTCCACCAAATCGGGAGGAATGTGAGGCAACTGTGCGAGCAGATCTTCAAACTCCTCTAGATATTCCGCCACGGTGTTGTGCTGCCGGAGAGCAAAAAGTTGGTTCCCCGCCGATCCCGCACGTTGATCACCAAAACGCTCGAGTAACCGGATTTTAAACTCTTCCCAGCTATGAAACGGAGTCTGACTACGCTGCCAGTTATACCACGATAACGGACGGCCAGCAATGCTCAGAGAAACCAGACGAAGCTTCTCCGCCTCCGAACAACCACCGTGATCAAAGAAATGTTCAGCCCGTGTTATCCAACCAGTAGCGTTATCCCCTTCAAATATAGGCATGTCGATTTTCTTCACCTGGCCTTCACACGTATTGGTGAAACGGCGAAGACTGTCCTCGTCAGCACGATGGACCACTGCTTGTGGAGGAACAGGGAGTCCCTCTCCCGGAGTAGGAGTGGATCCCGATGGAAGAACTGCCGGAATGGTCACCGCCGAAGCTGTAGCTCCTTTGGACTCCACTTCCTTTCCTTTCATCCATGAATGGAAATCAGATAACAATCTTTCAATCACCTCAAATCGCTGAGCATCCTTCTGCCTTGCAGCTTCCATTTCCGAGAACTTCCCAGCTATTGTCTCCTCCAACAGATCCAAACGCTGAGTATTGTTCGGTTGTGGATTGTTCTTCGGCATGGTGGATCGTATGTGCTCTGATACCAAAATGTTAAGAATTCAGATGAATAAAAGAGATACTATTGTATTGAATCAGTAAAACTCAATACAACCCAGAGAATTGATTAGTGTGAGATTCTCACTCACCCCTCCCATACGATTTCTTAGCAACAAAGAAGATAAAAACCCAGCCCAACGTAGATAGCAATATATAAGAAAACCTCCCATGCAAAACAACTAGTCCCCCACCCAAAACAGAATTCGGTTATCCATAACAAAAGGAATAATATCTTATTCTCAGCATCCACTTCATCCTCCTAGTCAGCAGCCAGCTCATGCTCCTGCATTTTCTCCATCTCCCGTGGCAACATTCTCTGTTTCTGCTGCCACTTTGCTTCCCTCTGTTCCCTCAGCTCCCTTCTCTGGTTTGCCTTGCTCTGTGGAGCTCCTCTTCTTCCTCACATAAGCCCTGAAGCTCATATCAGTGGGCTTCAGAAACAGAGAAATATTATAAAATTTTGAAGGTTTTGCACCATTTGTGCAATATACCATCATCATAATCTTCATCATTTCCTTCGTCGTTTTCCATACCCAGAAAACTATAAAACCCCAACAAAAACAAAGGAAAAAAAAAAGAAGGGAAAACAAAATCAACGAAAGAGATCTAAGGCTCTTGATACCATTTTGATATTAGAGAATTAGAGAGAAGGTTTAGAAATTTTCTGTTGAATCAAAATGTAAACATGGTGCCTTAAAAGGGAGAGAAGAAAGAAAGAGACTCCATACAAACCCTAACCAACTGAACCAAACCAAAATCAAAACCAACATTTAACCATAAATCTATATTCTAATAACCTGCAGGTCGTGATGGAATGACCTGCAGATGATTACGAAATATATATAAATCATTTTGAAAAAGAACATGTACCTCGGCAGCCATTGATTCTGCATCCCTCACCGTCTGTCTGCATATATGTGGATTTAAAATTAGACCATCTTAAGTACACAGGTTTTGCAGGAGCATATTTCTTTGTCATTGACATTCCAAGCGTCGGGATAGCAGACATCGCCCAATACTGAATTGCAGGGAGGAATCCTTTGCAGCTGTAGCTTCCCTTTGGATCCTTGATCTGATCCGTTACTTCATTTATTGAATTCACCAAGAAATCAAATGCAATTCTGCCCCATGGATAACGTCTACATACCACCAAGTTGCAAGCAATCTTAACAAGGTAATCGGGTATAGCGCTTCTTCTATCCAATGGCATCAAAATCCCGCCAATCAATATCAGGCTAACCAGCTTTTCTCGGTCTGTTGCGGTATATCCTTTCAAATGCGGCAGGGCTACTTTAATCAGATTCTCGGTAGACAACTTCATGTTACCACTTTTACACATATCAGAAAATGCCCCGATACCATAATCATTTGGCACTTCATCAGTATTTTTGTGGCACCGTAAACCAGTGACAGCAACAAATTCTTCCAAGGAGGACCGAAGAGGCTTCCCGGCAAATACAAACCACAACTCATGTTTCTTTTCTGTTTTAAGTCGGCAGCACAAAATAAAGTGGACAAGGTATTGCGAAAACATGTATCCACAATCATACATATGAAATAAAAATCCAAATGTGGATTCTCTGAAGACTTGTAATTCACCTTCGTTAAACTGTTCATATAATGCCTTCATGACGTTCCAGTTGTGGCCATCTGGGAGGAGCTGATAATGTGCCTTTTCGTCACCAGTTAACAAATCAAGAACAGGATTGAAGACAGCCATTAAACCTGCAATCAAATCACATCATGATCAGTTTTCATGTCTGGCTGGGACCTTCGGTGTACGCATGTCCTTAAGGGTTTATATGAAGACACTATAGGCTTGAGGGAGACCTGCGCACATTGAGCTCCCCAAGATCTACGGCATGTAGGTCATCCCCAAGACCTGACGATTGAAGGCGAACCTAACTCCGACGAAGGGCGAAATATACCGATTTTTGCTAAAGTCGAACACGAAGTGGGTTTGCAAGTCAGTCGAGTTTGCTGGTACGAAATAATAACTTAACGGCGATGACATTAAAGATACGGCAGAGGATTTAAGTTGAAACTGCTAGAAAATGGAAGACTAAGCCGCACGAAGTACGAAGAGACTGTAGACGAAAACAGAGATAAATTTGGGAAATCGAAAGGTTATTTGTTTACTACTAGTAACTAAATCTAAAACATAGGGTTTACTGTTCGAAAAAAAACGAGGTGAAACGTTTCGTGTCAGAAGCACGTTCAATGACCTGTAATACAGGTTGGCAAGTTTCCATTCAAGGCCTGTTCCTCGAGATTCAGGACCTGCAATAGCATTGGTGGACCGAAAATTTCGGGTCAAAAATTTTTAAAATACCAACATACGGGTAGGGATGTCAATTTAAGACCGGAGCCCGAAACTCGGTCCCAACCCGCCAGAAAATAATGACGTGGGCCCATTAATTTCTAACCTTTTTTCTAAACTAAAAATTACCCTAACTTCTTTTTAACCATATTACATCATATATTGGATAATCTTTTTTTGTATTATTTTTTTCTACTAAATCAAACCTGATACTTGCTATTTGATTAGTTTTTTTGTTTTATATTTTTCTTCTCACTTTAAATTGGTTTTGTTTTATACTAGTGGGTTGGATTTTGTTCTCCGATGAGCATAAACAAACACATGTACTACATTTATATATGTCATAATTTATGTCATAATTATAAAACAAAAAATTTAAATTTATGTCATAATTTGTTTTGACTTAAAAACAATAAACTAAAGGATTTTAAATAAATTTTATCATTTTCAAATGTTTATATAGCACAAAATTTAAAATCATAAAAAATAAAATAAATTGAAAATAATAAAAAATTATTAAATTATAAAAAATTATATATCTCAATTTGTTATATACCATAGTTATAAAACAATATTATTATACTATTTTTCTAATTAGATTTAACATATATTGTATATTAACTAGTGATACATAGACAGGTAAACGGTTATATTCGGTTTATTCGGTTTATTCGGTTTACGGTTATTTCGTGTTCGGTTATTTCGGGTTTTAACAAATCATAACCAAACGGTTATTTAATTTTATTCGGTTCGGGTATATACCGGTCGGTTCGGTTACTAACCGGTTCGGTTATTAACCGAAATACCCGAACCGAATGCCCACCGCTAGTTAAAAACTGAAATGCCCATGAGCTTACACTATTAAAAAGACTAAAATGCCCTTAATCAATTAAAAATTGAAAATTGACGACGGGACATATTGAAAAAACACTTCATCGTGAAGCGTGTAGTCGGCGGAGGACGATGCAGTTGCCCCATTTGATGTCCATAAAAGAGATCGCACGAGAGGAAAAACGAAAAGGTAAAACTTTTACATATTTTACATATCAGAGGTCGAGGTCCCGACAGGCGAAAACGCAAATCTACTCGAAGTTGTGGGAACCACGATTTCCCACCCTACCTCACAAAGATAATCCGGCACGCTCAGCTTTGGCATGACCCGTGTTACGGACGATCGATGCCTTGACAGGCGCTCTAATAATGGGAGGTACACACTTAGCATTAAATAAATACGGGATTTTCGAAACCATACTTAGATCAAGCATCTACTTTCAAGCTATGAGAACCACTATTTCTCCATCTTGCATCACCAAGATAATACGGCACACCCAGCTTTGGCATGACCCATGACACGTACGATCGAGGCCTTGACAAGTGATTTACTCGTAGAGCTCCTAGATCTAACCAGTTCCTGTGCAACGATTGTTCATAATCCGAATGGACCATCCAGTCGATTATGCAATCTCAATCCCGAAGCTCCCACTCAATCAAACATATCTAATAACTTGATTAAGTTACATGCATTCATTCACTATGGACCATCCATAAGAGAGAATCATGTTATTCTGAATCACAGATGATCAGTTTTAAGCAACGATTGCTCAAACCAGATCCCGAAACACAAAATCTAATTTTGGTGAAGCGTCGGGTCCTAGACCGATCGGTCCAGGCGGTTCGGTCTTCAGGTCCGCGTCGGTCCAGACCTTTCAGTCCTGAATGGTCCAGACCGATCGGTCTTGGTCCAGACCGATCGGTCTACACACGCAGACCGTTCAGTCCGGACCTGTCGGTCCCACCGACTTGCGAAACCCTAGACCGATCGTTCCGGAGGACCAGACCGATCGGTCCAGGCGAAAACGTGATCAGATCTCGTTTTCGTCGTTTCTGCCCCGTTTCAGACCCGAATTCGACCCCGTTTTCGCCTGCGAACTCGGAATTCGAAGCTCTTGCACACTATGCAACAATGAACAGAAAATCTACTCTAGATCCACAATCAAATCATGCATAGTATCAAAGCAAACACAGATTCAAACAATTCAAATCCTATAACGTGCGTGATCGGGTTCTAACAATAATCATGCAGAGACAAAGCAAACACAGATTCAAACAATTCAAATCCTATAACGTGCGTGATCGGGTTCTAACAATAATCATGCAGAGAAACCAGGCTCTGATACCACTGTTGGGTTTTCCTGGGATCTCATGAGCGAATCTAATTCCTAAGAGATCGATTCTAGGGTTTGCGCAGCGGATGTAAAACAAAATTTTTGATGAAACCCTAGAACCTATCATGCATGATCTTGTAGAAACGTTAGAACGCTTACCTCAATCGATCCGGGGCTTGTATCAATTGATCTGTTCGTCCGATCACTGTAGGCAGGAAGAATACCTTGCCCTCTACACGTATCCACACGGCGGAAAAGATTCCAACGGTTGGAACTTGTCTGTTAGGACTGAAGAACGCTTTCTTCTTTGCGCAAAGGATTCAGGGATCTTTCTCTTAGCTTTCTCACTCTCCAAACCTCTTCCTAGGGTCTGAAATTCGTGCCAAAAGTGTTGGGTGGCGTTCTCTTAAGTTTTCCCACATTAAAACCCTAATTAGAGCGAGTTTAGTAAATCCCGACGTCTGGACCGATCGGTCTGGAGCTTTTTAACGTCTGGACCGATCGGTCCATGTCTGGACCAATCGGTCTGGAATAATTGGACTTCTGGTCCGTCCGTTCCAGACTCTTCCGTCTTGGTTTTTCCGTCGTTTTCTTGTGCGTTTTGTCCTTCCCTGCGTGTGTGACCCTGTAGGCTCATTCGACATAGCAGTATCACCCGAAATCCCCATTTCTGGTATACAAGTCATAGGCGGTCTCTAGCAAGACACTATGACTACCTATCTCGAATAGAGTTTGTTCGTGATCTTACGAATGCCAGTGATGATTCCGGTTGATGATCCTTTTGTATCGTGATATCATATGTCGAACATAAGGCATGGACAAGCCACCTTATCTGATTCGACTGCTTTCTCGTTCACTGAGTTCGACTGTCTGAAATAGACGACGTTCGTCTATAGTGCGGCCACACATTTCTACAGTCTTGCTCACACGAGGGGCCCCGCGATATCTCTCTCTTTTACGAGATGTACAAATCCCGTCTTGACTATCTACAATTCAGTACATGATTCGTTTCGTACCTGATACACGCCTTTATAGTTCTCCTGTTACGCAGAACGTTTGACGTATTCAAAGCACGCAACTCCTCATGTTGGATTCCGTAGATATCTCAGGTCTCAGGATCCAATCATGGAATCGTCGTATGAGATTCAAGTCATGACGCTAGTCCATGTGACAATCTCATGCGGGTCAATCCAGTATTCCGTTCTCCAACGAATACCTATGACTGTGATCGTATCCAATACTTATGATCATCTCTATGATCATCAATCACACATCATACTAGTCTTATTATGTCGTTATTCCCATAACGACACAAGACTAGGGAGTTTAGTATCATTCATAATGATACATGGATTTCATAACAGATCTAGTATGCAAGAACATGCTGTAATGAATCAAATACTCTCATAAAACCATAGAAAGTATCAATACATCGAATGTATCTAAATAAAGCTCATGAACAGTACATCATAGAGCACTAAACCAACATTATGCAATGCCCCCGCAACTTTTCAAAGATGCATGATGACTATTTTCTCCGATGTCATTGAAGATATTACGGAGGTGTTCATGGACGATTAGGATTTGAATTGTTTGAATCAATGTTTGCTTTGATACTATGCATGAATTGATTTTGAATCTAGAGTAGATTTTGTGTTCTTTGTTGCATAGTGTGCAAGAGGTTTCTGTTCTGAGTTCACAGGCGAAAACCGGGTTGAATTCGGATCTGAATCGTGGCTGAAACGACGAAAAACGTGATCTGATGGCGTTTTTTCGCCTAGACCGAACGGTCTGGTCCTCCATAGACCCTCCTTTAATGC
>NW_010965372.1:44884-46754 GCF_000463585.1 Tarenaya hassleriana | reverse complement strand
AGGGCATTGTACTTGGTCATCGAATTTCGGACAAGGGAATAGAAGTGGATAGAGCGAAAGTGGAAGTGATTGAGAAGCTACCGCCACCGACCAATGTTAAAGGGATCCGAAGCATCTTGGGTCACGCCGGGTTTTATAGGAGATTTACCAAAGACTTCTCGAAGATAGCGAGACCTTTGACTGCGCTTTTGGGCAAGGATATCCCATTTGAGTTTAATGAGGAATGCCACAAAGCATTTGAAGTTTTGAAGAAGGCGCTAGTATCACCCCCGATTATCCAACCCCCGGATTGGAGTATTCCTTTTGAGTTGATGTGTGATGCTAGTGATTTTGCGATCGGAGCCGTATGTTGGGTAATCTACGGGTTCCTAGCATGCGATCATATCGATCTAGGGTTTGGTTTACTAGGTTTCATGCAGCGGAAGAAAAATCTAAACCTAGTCAAACGTCACACGCAACCAAACTCGCAAAACTCGGAAGATCGTGTATAGCACCGAGGGAATCGTTACTTACCTCGTTCTCGATGAGACTTGAAGTTTATTTCGATCCGGGGCCTGTTCTAAATCACCAAGAGCTGAAAGTACAGCTCCTCTACACGTATCCACACCGACGGGAAGGATTCCAAACGATTTGGAACGAATCTGCTAGGATTAGTGAAGAAAAGGGTAACTCAAGAGACGAGATCCAATCTCGGGACAATAGAAATCGAAGAGAACAGCTTCTCTAGGGTTCTAGGATGTTTCTCTGAGTTTTTAGGTCGGCTCTCTTTAAGTTTGGACGAAATCCCAAACTTAAATAAGATTAGAAAACCCTAAAACGAATTTTTGGAAATTTTCCGGATCCCGGTCCGCCGGACCAGGAGCTTGGTCCGGCGGACCAAGCTTAGTCCGAGGTGTTGGGTTTTCCTGGGATCTCATGAGCGAATCCTATTCCTAAGAGATCGATTCTAGGGTTTGCGCAGCGGATGTAAAACAAATGTAACACCCCGAAACCCGAATTAAATATTTAATTATTTAAAAATAAATAATTAAATAGAGATGACACGGAATCACCAAAAATACATAGTGCAACGCCGGGAAGAGGCACGAGGATCGTCACGTGCGGAATGGACCGAGAAAGGAACGAAGAAACGGAAAAGAAAAAGAAAAAAAAATATATAGAGCTGGTCCGCCGGACCAGGCCTGGTCGGCGGCGGACCAGCACTCAGCCGGACTCGGACCGGACGACTCGGACTGGAGAAAAGTTCGAAAAAAAAATAAACTGAGCCCGGTCAGCCGGACCAACTCCTGGTCCGCCGGACCGGGACTCGACAGAACGCAAGTGGCCAACTTGCGGTCTTGGGACGCGGAATACGCCGGGTTCCGGGACCCACTCGCCGTCCCGTCGCCTCCCACGCCTCGAGGACGTTGCAGGCTCGCCAGTGGGCTTGGGCTTGAGCCCACGAACTCCCTATCTCGCACCATAAACACCTCCCAACCTTGGCATTCAGCCATTCTCGGACAGAAACAGAGGAAGAGAGAAAAGGAGAGAAAGGGAGAGAAAGGAGACGAACCAGTGCAAGGGGAGCTCGGGGAGACCAAGGGGGACGTGCCCAGACGTGTCCCGAAGCTTCTCACGTCGTGTGGAGCCACGAGGAACGCACACAAGCTCGGACAAACTCAAGAACAAGGTGAGTGGCTTGAGTTGGAGTTGTGAGATCTTGTTCTCAATGTGTGATGGTTCATTTCGGGATTTTCTTGCGTGTTTGAGACTTAGAACATGTCTAGGGATGTAAAACTATGTGTTAATAGCATTTGGAAGCAACCCCGAATCGTTTCGGGTGAGAAAATTCGAAACAGAACCGGAGAAAACGCGAAGAAGACGAAGTTCC
>NW_010965372.1:41953-44290 GCF_000463585.1 Tarenaya hassleriana | reverse complement strand
TCGGACTGAGCAGGCGAAGAAGGAAACTTGGTCCGGAGCTGACCAAAACTTGGTCAGCCGGACCAAGCCTTCAAGTCTGGCGGACCGCGTGCTTCGGACTAAGCTTGGTCCGCCGGACCAAGCTCCTGGTCCGGCGGACCGGGATCCGGAATATTTCCAAAATTCGAATTTTAGGGTTTTCTAATCTTATTTAAGTTTAGGGTTTCGTCTAAACTTATATAGAGCCGACCTAAAACCCAGAGAAACACCTTAGAACCCTAGAGAAGCTGTTCTCTTGGATTTCTATTGTCCCGGGATTGGATCTCGTCTCTTGAGTTACCCTTTTCTTCACTAATCCTAGCAGATTCGTTCCAAATCGTTTGGAATCCTTCCCGTCGGTGTGGATACGTGTAGAGGAGCTGTACTTTCAGCTCTTGGTGATTTAGAACAGGCCCCGGATCGAAACAAACTTCAAGTCTCATCGGGAACGAGGTAAGTAACGATTCCCTCGGTGATATACACGATCTTTCGGGTTCTGCGAGTTTGGTTGCGTGTGACGTTTGACTAGGTTTAGATTTTTCTTCCGCTGCATGAAACCTAGTAAACCAAACCCTAGATCGATATGATCGCATGCTAGGAACCCGTAGATATCCCAACAGTGGTCTGGTCCGGCGGACCAGGACTGGTCCGGCGGACCAAGAGGTGTTTTCTCTTGGTCCGGTCCGTTTTCTTGGTCCGGTCTGAGTTCGCGTGTTGTCCCAGTCTCGGTCCGGAGCTGACCACGCCTGGTCCGGCGGACCGGGACTGGGACTTTCTTCTCCCTCGCGATTTCTCCAATTCTGTTTCGATATTTCTCTCCCGAATCGATTCGGGGTTGCTTCTAAATGCTACTAAAACACAGTTTGACATCCCTAAACATGTTCTAAACCTCAAACACGCAATGAAATCTCGATTTGGACCATCACACATTGAGAACAAGATCTCACAAATCCAACTCAAGCCACTCACCTTGTTCTTGAGTTTGTCCGAGCTTGTGTGCGTTCCTCGTGGCTCCACACGACGTGAGAAGCTTCGGGACACGTCTGGGCACGTCCCTCTTGGTCTCCCCGAGCTCCCCTTGCACTGGTTCGTCCCCTTTCTCTCCCTTTCTCCCCTTTTTCTTCTTCCTCTGTTTCTGTCCGAAAATGCCTAAGTCCCAAAGTTGGGAGGTGTTTATGGTGTGAGCTAGGGAGTTTGTGGGCTCAAGCCCAAGCCCATGGGTGAGTCCGGCAAGTGGGCCCAGGAATCCGGCGGAAACCGCGTCCCAAGACGCAAGTTGGCGAGTTGCAATTTGTCGATTCCCGGTCCGCCGGACCAACCTCCTGGTCCGCCGGACCGGGGTCAGTTTATTTTTTTTTTCGAAACTTCTCCCAGTCCGCGCTGTGCAGTCCCCACTCCGGCTGAGCGGTTGGTCCGGCGGACCAGCCCTGTATTTTTTTTTATTATTATTTTTTTCTTTTCTTTTTCCTTTTCTTCATTCTTTCTCGGTCCTTTCCGCACGTGACGATCCTCGTGCGCCTCTCCCCGGCATTGTACCATCACTTTTTGGTGATTTCGTGATATCTCTATTTAATTATTCATTTTTAAATAATTAAATATTCGAATCGGGTTTCGGTGTATTACAAATCCTCCCCCCTTAAAAAGAATTCGTCCTCGAATTCGGAATGCATAATATCATCAATACTTTTTCGTACTCGATATCATCACCAAAACACAAACCATATTGCCACGTCATCCGAAGCATAAGTGTGATACAACCGAACGTCATATAAAAGGAGTTCGTACAACGCTCAAGTAAAAAGGTGCAGATAACTACTACGCATCTCTGCCTCGGGTTCCCAGGTCATGTCAGAGACCCCTTGGCTTCGCCACAAGACCTTCACGAGTGGCACCTCCTTCGTCCGAAGCTTCTTGATCTTCCGGTCCACAATCTGGAGTGGCTCGTCGCGGAAATGCGTAGCCTCTGTAAACTCCAACTCCTGTGGCTGTAGTACGTGAGAAGGGTCCGCTACGTACCTCCGCAGCATCGACACGTGGAACACGTCATGGACGTCGGCTCCCCCTCTCGCGATCACGGGGTAAGGTCCGATGTATCGCGGCTTCAGCTTCCCGCTCTGTCCGAACCTCGCATGATCCCGCATCGCCTGTATTCGGAGAAAGGCATAATCTCCAACCTCAAGTGCAGGCGCTCGCCGATCTCCGTCCAGCATAACGGTGTCTTGCACGGTCGCCCATACAAGGCCTCGTGTGGAGATACTCCGATACTCGTGTGATGACTGTTGTTGTACGCAAACTCGCACAACGTCATGTACTGGTCCC
>NW_010965372.1:41140-41480 GCF_000463585.1 Tarenaya hassleriana | reverse complement strand
TCCTGACGGATAGGAATGAAATGGGCGGATTTGGTTAGTCGATCCACGACTACCCAAATGGCGTTCTTCTTGCTCAGCGTGAGTGGTAATCCGACCACGAAATCCATGGCAATCGAATCCCACTTCCACTCTGGAATCTCCAACGGCTGTAGCTTGCCTCCCGGCATCTGTCGCTCTGCCTTTACTTGCTGACAAGTGAGGCACCTCGCTACGTAATCTGCTACATCTCTCTTGACCCTCGGCCAAGTATACCACTGGCGTAGACCCTGATACATCTTGCTCGCCCCCGGATGTATCGCCAATCTCGACTGGGGTGCCTCAGATAGAATCTCCTGTCTCA
>NW_010965372.1:37393-39596 GCF_000463585.1 Tarenaya hassleriana | reverse complement strand
TCATCAGCCAATCCATACCCAATATAATGTCGAATCCCCCGATGGGTACCACGATGAAATCTGCGGCTAATAGGCGACCGCAAACCTCGAGGGGCACCCCTCGCAGGATCTCGTGCACTGCTAATGTCTCTCCCGAGGGTATACACACGGTTAAATTGCTTCTCGGTTCGATCTCCCCTGTCTCTAGTCTCACTGCTACCTCCACACTCATGAAACTATGGGTCGCCTAGATATCGAATAGTGTGTAACATATAGAGTACCTGCGATCGCGGCAGCCTCGGCTCCAGCAGAGTGAGCCTCCTCCTCTTCTTCCTCCTGGATCTCCTGCTCAGCACCGAGAGCGTAAACTCTCGGGGCAGCTCCAGTCCTCGCTGGGGGTCGTCGCGGTCGGTCCACCTAGCCGGGTGGTCGCGGTGGTCTCGGTGCCACGGCCGGTGGTCCGTAGGCCTCGTCAGACAACGTGATGCAATGTGTCCGGGTTGGTCGCAACGATAACATACCACTGGTCCCCTCGCCGCCAGTGGTGGTGGTGCACGAACAGCCGGCGCCTTGCCCTTGTCACGCGGATCGCTGGCCCGGATGTTCTTCCCCGATGAACACGTGCCGAAGCATCTCCTGAAAGGGCTCCGCTCACGAGTCTTCCCTTCCTTCTTCTCCCGCTCTCCACGCTCCACCTTCTCCAACTGCGAAATGTATCGACTCAGTGTCGGGTACTCCTGGATCTCGATCTTCCTCCGCAAGTAAGGTCGGAGTCCAGCAATGAACTTCTGGATCCTCGACGTCTCGGTGGGTACTAGATGCCCTCCGTACATCAGTAGGCGGGTGAACTCCGCCTCGTACTCACTGACCGTCATGTCTCCCTGCTGCAACATGAGGAACTCAGTCATGCGGTACTCATGGTCCTGCCTCTGGAAATACTTCGCCTCGAACTCCTGTCGGAACTCCTCCCAGATGAAACGGTGTCCCGCTGGTGCCTCCTGCACCACCTTCGCCCACCAATGTCGGGCCTGGCCCGATAGGTGATGGCTCGCAATCATAGTCCGGTACTGGTACGGGCACTGCAAATACTCCAAGTCCTGAGCGATCTGGGTGAGCCACTCCTCCGCAGCTTCCAGTCTCACCGATCCCTCGAACCGCGGGGTATGCATCGCCCGTAGCTCCTTGACGATGGGGAGGTATCCCGCTATCGCAGCAGGTATCGGCTTGCCTTTTTCCTTAAAGCCTATATAGACAGACATAGACTGAGGGCATTCTCGGCGCTGGTGAAAGTCCTCCTCTCTCGGCTCTGGGTCTCTCGCCAGGGGTGGTGGTGGTGCGTGGGCAGCCAGGTGCTGCCACACGGTCTCCTAGAACTGCCGAAACTCGGCCCTCAAGCTCATCTCCCGGGTTAGGCGGTGGAGCCTGATCGGTAATGTCGTCAGTCGTGGCGCCATTTCACTGCACCACATTAAGATAGTTTAGCAACTGATGACCGATGCTGCATCATCAATGTACGGACCTCGGACAAGAGGATTTTCTTCGGACATGGTTTGAAAACATTTTTAATAGAAAATCGTTGGGTAATGAGCACGATTCCTTCACGAGGAAAGAATGTGGCTCTGATACAGAAAGTTGTGACACCCGTAACCCGTGTACAGTATACGGGCTGTGCCACATGGACAAATAGTAATAAAATAATAATAATGCGGAAGCAAAAATACGAAATCCAAAAATATTTTAAATAAACCAGAGTAAGCAACGGAAAATACAACAGGCGATCAGTATCGCAAAATAACACATGTCCGAATAGTTATAATTTAACCGTACAAAATGCGGAAAATACAAGTCTCGTAACCCAAAATGTAAATCCCGTACATGATGCTGCCTCTCTCAGGACGTCGTCTGCCGGATGCGCTAGGCTTAATCCTCGTGATCTGAAAAATGTAAACCACGAGGGCTAAGCACAACTGCTTAGTGATAGCCCGGTTTGAACCCAGAAATCCCGTTCCCAACGAGAACGGTACAGTCGACATTTCCATAAAGAAAACACATGCAATAAGTAAAAACACGGTAAGCATGTAAATAGCAATCACAATCACGCCCGTATGGAGTCCACCATAGGGCTTAGCCGTATACCCTGGTCAAGTCCATGACCAGGGGCGAATCCCGCCCGTCACTCGCGTGACGTTGGCCATCGCATCGCATGCGATCGTGCGCGTCTCCT
>NW_010965372.1:35588-37154 GCF_000463585.1 Tarenaya hassleriana | reverse complement strand
ACGCCCGTCAAGTCCATGACGGTGATGGTTGAGTCCACAACCATCCACAAACACAATCACGCTTAACTCGTACGCACGAGCAAGCTACACACATGACACACAACGTGCAACATCCCCATAGTACAACCATACGTATCACAGTATCCGGTCCCTACCGGGCTACCGTTTAACGCCATGCAAATTCTACCCGCATACAATCACACAACAATCACTCGTATTTCGATATCGCACATCTCACTACGCTACGCAACGTTCTGGCGAAAACTCGGTTCGATTGAACCCAGTCGCGAAGTCTTGTCCTCTGGTGGGGGTAGGTTTGTCCACGGTCAAGTCTGGTCAGACCCGGGCCAACCCCGTTGGCCGTTTCCTTTTTCCCGGTCGAAATCAGATTTTCCTCCCATTTTTCTCGGATCCTGGTCCGGCAGACCAAGTTCTGGTCAGCCGGACCAGTCTTCTTTCTCCCCTGGTCCGCTCCGTCCCTTGGTCAGTCGGTCCGAGAGGGAAAACAAGCCTAGTCCGGCGGACCAGGATTGGTCAGCCCCAAACCAGCATGTTCTTCCCCTATCTCGGTCCGGTTCTTGGTCAGGCGGTGCAAGATTTGTCGGAGTACGTCTGGTCCGGCGGACCAGGACTGGTCAGGCGAATTCTGCGTCCCAAGACCGCAAGTTGGCGAGTTGCAATCTGTCAATTCCAGGTCCGCCGGACCAACCTCCTGGTCCGCCGGACCGGGGTCAGTTTTTTTTTTTTGAGACTTCTCCCAGTCCGCACTGTCCAGTCCGAGTCCGGCTGAGCGGTTGGTCTGCCGCAGACCATTCCTGGTCCGGCGGACCAGCCCTTTTCTTTTTTCTTTTTTTTTCTTTTCTTTTTCCTTTTCTTCATTCTTTCTCGGTCCTTTCCGCACGTGACGATCCTCGTGCCTCTCCCCGATATTGTACCATCACTTTTGGTGATTTCGTGATATCTCTATTTAATTATTCATTTTTAATAATTAAATATTCAAATCGGGTTTCGGGGTATTACAAATCCTCCCCCTTAAAAAGAATTCGTCCTCGAATTCGGAATCGCATAATATCATCAATACTTTCTCGTACTCGATATTATCACCAAAACACAATCCACATTGCCACGTCGTCCGAAGCATAAGTCTGATACAACCGAACGTCATATAAAAAGGAGTTCGTACAACGCTCAAGTAAAAAGGTACGGATAGCTACTACGCATCTCTGCCTCGGGTTCCCAGGTCATGTTAGAGACCCCTTGGCTTCGCCACGATCTGGAGCGGCTCGTCTCGAAAGCGCGTAGCCTCCGTAAACTCCAACTCCTGTGGTTGTAGTACGTGTGAAGGGTCCGCTACGTACCTCCGTAGCATCGACACGTGGAACACGTCATGGACGTTGCCCAACTCCTGCGGCAATCCAAGACGGTATGCAACAGCTCCCACTCTCGCGATCACGGGGTAAGGTCCGATGTATCGCGGCTTCAGCTTCCCGCTCTGCCCGAACCTCGCATGACCCCGCATCGCCTGTACTCGGAGAAAGGCATAATCTCCAACCTCAAGCGCAAAGT
>NW_010965372.1:32771-34345 GCF_000463585.1 Tarenaya hassleriana | reverse complement strand
GTGAACTACCGCCGCTAACTCCATATCGTGTATCAGGTAGTTCTCCTCGTGTTTCTTCAGCTGTCTCGACGCGTAAGCGATCACGTGTCCCTCCTGCATCAACACGCAACCGAGTCCGTGTTTGGACGCGTCAGTGTATACCTCATAGATCATACCCGGTCGTGGCAATGCCAGGATCGGAGCTGATGTTAACCTCTGCTTCAACTCTCTGAAGCTCTCCTCGCACTCAGTCGTCCAGTCAAACATGACGTTCTTCCCCGTCAGCTTCGTCAAAGGCCGAGCTATCTTGGCGAAACCCTCAACGAATCGCCGATAATAGCCAGCTAGTCCCAGAAAACTCCTGACTTCCGTCGCAGAAGTCGGAGATTGCCACTCCATGACGGCCTCGATCTTGGCTGGATCGACCTGAATACCCTGGGCTGATACCATATGTCCCAGGAACCCAATCTCCTCTAGCCAAAAGCTGCACTTGCTGAACTTAGCGTACAGTCGGTTCTCTCTCAGCCTCCACAATATCTTCCGCAGATGCTCCTCATGCGTCTGCAGATTCGGTGAGTAGATGAGAAGGTCATCGATGAAGATGATGACAAACTCATCTAGATAGTCCATGAACACGCGGTTCATAAGCTGCATGAAAACCGCAGGCGCGTTCGTGAGCCCGAAATGCATAACCACGAACTCGAAGTGTCCATATCTCGTCAGGAACGCCATCTTCTGCACGTCATCTTCTTTGACCCGAATCTGATGATATCCGGATCGCAAATCTACCTTCGAGAACCACTGGGCTCCCTGTAGCTGGTCCAGTAACTCATCAATCCTCGGTAACGGGTACCGATTCTTGATGGTTACCTGGTTGAGCCCCCGGTAATCAATGCACAAACGCATACTTCCGTCCTTCTTCTTCACGAAGAGTACTGGTGCTCCCCACGGTGAAACGCTAGGGCGGATGAAACCCTGTTCCACTAACTCATTCAGTTGTTTCTTCAGCTCGGCCATCTCCGTAGGTGCACCCCTCGCAGGATCCCGTGCACTGCTAATGTCTCTCCCGAGGGTATATGCACGGTGAAATCGCTTCTCGGTTCGATCTCCCTGTTGGGTTTCCTGGGATCTCATGAGCGAATCTAATTCCTAAGAGATCGATTCTAGGGTTTGCGCAGCGGAAGTAAAACAAAAATTTTATAGAACCCTAGAACCATGCTGTTATTGAATCGTAGAAACGTTAGAACGCTTACCTCGATCGATCCGGGGCCTGTATCAATCGAAGAACACGTCTGATCACGAAAGGCAGGAAGAATACCTCGCCCTCTACACGTATCCACACCACGGGATGGATTCCAACGGTTGGAACTTGTCTGCTAGGACTCGAATCTCTATTCGATATGTGCACCGAGAAATCTCGAGACTTGGAACTCGTTTTTGGATCTCCAAAAACTCTCTCTTTTCTGCCAAAAGTCGGCTCTCTTAGTCTCTCCCGAGTTAGGGTTTTTTTTAATCTCCTTCTTATAAGGTGATTTAACCCTAATTCGGTTTAATTTCGGAAAAACTGAAGCCCGGAACGGACGGTCCAGAAAAGC
>NW_010965372.1:28574-30712 GCF_000463585.1 Tarenaya hassleriana | reverse complement strand
TTTTTTATTGTCTCATCAAAGCGAAGGTTCCAGCTCCTCGAAGCCTGCTTCAGTCCATAGATGGACCTCTGAAGCTTGCACACCATCCTCGGGTTCCTCGGATCGACAAAACCTTCGGGTTGTGTCATGTACACATCCTCGGTCAAGTTCCCGTTAAGGAACGCGGTCTTGACATCCATTTGCCATATCTCATAGTCGTAATATGTGGCTATGGCAAGTAGGATCCTGATGGATTTCAGCATAACTACGGGCGAAAAGGTCTCATCATAGTCAATACCATGAATTTGACGGAATCCTTTCGCCACAAGTCGTGCCTTATATGTGTGCACGTTGCCATCCATGTCGGTCTTCTTCTTGAAGATCCACTTGCATCCGATGGGTTTTATCCCTTCAGATGCATCAACCAGAGTCCATACTTGGTTGTCTGACATGGATTGCATCTCGGACTTCATAGCCTCGCGCCATTTTTCGGAGTCCGGACTCGCCATTGCCTCTGGGTATGTGGTGGGCTCGTCATGTTCTAATAACATGAGTTCCTCATTCCCAGTCACGAGAAATCCATATCTCGTTGGCACTTGGCGAATCCTGTCTGATCTCCAAGGTTCACTCGTCAAAGGTCGAGTTACAACGGGCAGTGAAACAGGTTGAACTTCTTCAACTTGTTCACTCAGCTCAGCGTCTACTTGCTGCTCTCGAACTTCCTCCAGTTCGATCCTACTCCCACTGACTCTTTTGGAGACGAACTCTCGCTCCATAAAAGTCGCATGCCTTGCAATGAACACCTTGTTCTCTGCCGGAATGTAGAAGTAGTAACCCTTAGTTTCCTTAGGGTAGCCTACAAATAAACACTTATCAGATTTGGAGGATAACTTATCAATCATCTGACGCTTCACGTAAGCGTCACAACCCCAAATTCTGACAAACGATAACGCGGGACGCTTCCCCGTCCATATCTCAAATGGTGTCGTTTCAGCCGATTTCGTTGGACTCCTGCTCAGCAGATACTTAGCGGTCTCTAAAGTATAGCCCCAGAAGGACTTCGGAAGATCTGTCTGACTCATCATAGACCGAACCATGTCTAACAGTGTTCGGTTCCTCCGTTCTGACACGCTGTTCCATTGTGGCGTTCCAGGAGGAGTTAATTGTGATACAATACCACAATCAACCAGCTAGTCAGTGAACTCTTGGCTCATATATTCGCCACCACGATCGGATCGAAGTGTCTTGATCGTCTTGCCAAGCTGGTTCTGTACTTCGTTTCTGAAAGCCTTGAACATTTCAAGTGTTTCAGACTTATGTCTCATCAAATAGACATAACCGTATCGACTGAAATCATCAGTGAATGTAACGAATTACAGATAAACCTCCTCTAGCTGGACATCTCATTGGTCCGCATACATCACTATGTATCAGATCCAACAACTCTGTCACTCTCTGTCCTTTCCCCTTGAAAGGATGCTTTGTCATCTTGCCCATCAAACAAGACTCGCAAGATTCAAGAGACTCAAAATCAAAAGAATCCAGAAGACCTTTAGAATGAAGCTTCTGTATGCGCTTCTCGTTTATATGGCCTAGATGACAATGCCAGAGAAAGGTCGGGTTTAAGTCGTTCGGCTTCAACCGTTTGGCACAAACGTTATAGATTGACATGTATCTTGACGGTTCGTCATCCAAAACATAAAGACCATTAATATGGTAACCTTTACCATAAAATAAGTCACCTTTATAAATGGATAGACATTTGTTCTCAATAACAAATCTGAAATCGTCCGAGTCTAGGCATGAAATCGTTATAATGTTCTTGCTAATAGCATAAACAAAATAACAATCATGCAACTCTAATACAAGGCCTAGAAGGTAAAGTCAGATCGAAAGTCCCGATGGCTAATGCAGCAACTTTTGCTCCATTCCCAACGCGGAGATCTACTTCTCCTTTTGCCAATTGTCTACTTCTTTGCAACCCTTGCATATTTCCACAAATATGCGAGGCGCTTCCGGCATCTAATACCCACGACGTAGAAGTAAACAAATTAGCCTCTATAATGAAGACACCAGAAGTCGAAGCTTCTTTAAGCTTCTTCTTCTCCTGATCTTCCAGGTAGAGTCTACAATTTCTGTTCCAATGCCCAACGGCATGA
>NW_010965372.1:26093-26912 GCF_000463585.1 Tarenaya hassleriana | reverse complement strand
GAAGTGTTGGGTTTCCTGGGATCTCTATAGCGAATCCTATTCCTAAGAGATCGATTCTAGGGTTTGCGCAGCGGAAGTAAAACAAAAATTTTATAGAACCCTAGAACCATGCTGTTATTGAATCGTAGAAACGTTAGAACGCTTACCTCGATCGATCCGGGGCCTGTATCAATCGAAGAACACGTCTGATCACGAAAGGCAGGAAGAATACCTCGCCCTCTACACGTATCCACACCACGGGATGGATTCCAACGGTTGGAACTTGTCTGCTAGGACTCGAATCTCTATTCGATATGTGCACCGAGAAATCTCGAGACTTGGAACTCGTTTTTGGATCTCCAAAAACTCTCTCTTTTCTGCCAAAAGTCGGCTCTCTTAGTCTCTCCCGAGTTAGGGTTTTTTTTTAAATCTCCTTCTTATAAGGTGATTTAACCCTAATTCGGTTTAATTTCGGAAAACCGGAACCTGGAACGGACGGTCCGGAATTGCACGGGGACCGTCCGTTCTAGTAAGGCAGAACGGACGGTCTACGTTTAGTGCAGACCGTCGGTTCTATGATCATAGAACGGACGGTCTGCGTGTTGTCATGGACCGTCCGTTCCGCTTCCCAGAACGGGCAGACCACGCATCCGGACCGTCGGGTCTCGACCCGTCTGACTCGGTTTTCCGTCGTTTTCTCTCGGGCATTTGTCCTTCCCTGCGTGTGTGACCCTGTAGGCTCATTCGACATAGTAGTATAACCCGAAATCTCTATTTCGGATATACAAGTCATAGGCGGTCTCTAGCAAGACACTATGACTACCTATCTCGAATAGAGTT
>NW_010965372.1:23877-25284 GCF_000463585.1 Tarenaya hassleriana | reverse complement strand
GCGACCGCAAACCTCGAGGGGCACCCCTCGCAGGATCCCGTGCACTGCTAATGTCTCTCCCGAGGGTATACGCACGGTGAAATCGCTTCTCGGTTCGATCTCCCCTGTCTCTAGTCTCACTGCTACCTCCACACTCATGAAACTATGGGTCGCCCCTGTATCGAATAGTGTGTAACATGCAACCCCATAGATGTATAGAGTACCTGCGATCGCGGCAGCCTCGGCTCCAGCAGGGTGAGCCTCATCCTCTTCTTCCTCCTGGATCTACTGCTCAGCACCGAGAGCGTAAACTCTCAGGGCAGCTCCAGTCCTCGCTGGGGGTCGGGGCGGTCGGTCCACCTGGCCCGGTGTTCGCGGTGGTCTCGGTGCCACGGCCGGTGGTCCCGTAGGCCTCGTCGGACAACGTGATGCAATGTGTCCGGGCTGGTCGCAACGATAACATACCACTGGTCCCCTCGCCGCCAGTGGTGGTGGTGCACGAACAGCCGGCGCCTTGCCCTTGTCACGCGGATCGCTGGTCCGGATGTTCCTCCCCGATGAACACGTGCCGAAGCATTTCCTGAAAGGGCTCCGCTCACGAGTCTTCCCTTCCTTCTTCTCCCGCTCTCCACGCTCCACCTTCTCCAGCTGCGAAATGTATCGACTCAGCGTCGGGTACTCCTGGATCTCGATCTTCCTCCGCAGGTAAGGTCGGAGTCCAGCAATGAACTTCTGGATCCTCGACACCTCGGTTGGTACCAGATGCCCTCCGTACATCAGTAGGCGGGTGAACTCCGCCTCGTACTCACTGACCGTCATGTCTCCCTGCTGCAACATGAGGAACTCGGTCATGCGATACTCATGGTCCTGCCTCCGGAAGTACTTCGCCTCAAACTACTGTCGGAACTCCTCCCAGGTGAAACGGTGTCCCGCTGGTGCCTCCTGCACCACCTTCGCCCACCAATGTCGGGCCTGGCCCGACAGGTGATGGCTCGCAATCATAGCCCGGTCCGGGTCCGGGCACTGCAGATACTCCAAGTCCTGAGCAATCTGGGTGAGCCACTCCTCCGCAGCTTCCGGTCTCACCGATCCCTCGAACCGCGGGGTATGCATCGCCCGCAGCCCCTTGACGATGGGGAGGTATCCCGCCATCGCAGCATGTATCGGCGGCTGGTGAAAGTCCTCCTCTCTCGGCTCCGGGTCTCTCACCGGGGGTGGTGATGGTGCGTGGGCAGCCAGGTGCTGCCACACGGTCTCCTGAAACTGCCGAAACTCGGCCCTCCAGCTCTCATCTCCCGGGTTAGGCGGTGGAGCCTGATCGGGAATGTCGTCAGCCCTCGCTGCAAGCCTAGCACGTCGTGGCGCCATTTCACTGCACCACATTAAGACAGTTTAGCAACTGATGACCGATGCGGCATCATCAATGTA
>NW_010965372.1:22024-22735 GCF_000463585.1 Tarenaya hassleriana | reverse complement strand
ATATACCCTAGTCAAGTCCATGACTAGGTGCGAGTCCACGCCCGTCAAATCCATGACGTTGGTCGTCGTGTCGCACACGACTAAAATGCGTCTCAAACGCCTGTCAAGTCCATGACGGTGATGGTTGAGTCCACGACCATCCACAAACACAATCACGCTTAACTCGTACGCACGAGCAAGCTACACACATGGCACACAACGTGCAACATCCCCATAATACAACCATACGTATCACGTTATCTGGTCCCTACCGAGCTACCGTTTAACGCCATGCAAATTCTACCCGCATACAATCACACAACGATCACTCGTATTTCGATATCGCACATCTCACTACGCTACGCAACGTTCTGGCGAAAACTCGGTTCGATTGAACCCAGTCGCGAAGTCTTGTCCTCTGGTGGGGGTAGGTTTGTCCACGGTCAAGTCTGGTCAGACCCGGGCCAACCCCGTTGGCCGTTTCCTTTTTCCCGGTCGAATTCAGATTTTCCTCCCATTTTTCTCGGATCCTGGTCCGGCGGACCAAGTTCTGGTCAGCCGGACCAGTCTTCTTTCTCCCCTGGTCCGCTCCGTCCCTTGATCAGTCGGTCCGAAAGGGAAAACAAGCTTGGTCCGGTGGACCAGGATTAGTCAGCCCCGGACTAGCCTGTTCTTCCCCTATCTCGGTCCGGTTCTTGGTCAGGCGGTGCAAGATTTGTCGGAGTACGTCTG
>NW_010965372.1:20102-22009 GCF_000463585.1 Tarenaya hassleriana | reverse complement strand
GCGCTGTCCCATAACCACGCGCTCTATCAGGTCCGTTCCTTCTCGGTCAGCCGGTGTGCGGAAAATCTCGGAACACGTCTGGTCCGGCGGACCAGGACTGGTCCGGTGGACCAGGATGCGTTTTCTCTTGGTCCGGTCCGTTTCCTTGGTCCGGTCTGAGTTCGCGTGTTGTCCCAGTCTCGGTCCGGAGCTGACCACGCTTGGTCCGGCGGACCGGGACTGGAACTTTCTTCTCCCTCGCGATTTCTCCGATTCTGTTTCGATTTTTCTCTCCCGAATCGATTCGGGGTTGCCTCTAAATGCTACTAAAACACAGTTTGACATCCCTAAACATGTTCCAAACCTCAAATACGCAATGAAATCTCGATTTGGACCATCACACATTGAGAATAAGATCTCACAAATCCAACTCAAGCCACTCACCTTGTTCTTGAGTTTGTCCGAGCTTGTGTGCGTTCCTCGTGGCTCCACACGACGTGAACACCTTCAGAACACATCTAGGGACGTTCCCCCTTGCTTCCCCGAGCTCCCCTTGCCCTGGTTTGTCGCCTTTCTCTCCCTCTCTCCCTCTTTCTCTACTTCCTCTGTTTTGCCCGAAAATGGCTAAGGCAGAGGATTGGGAGATGTTTATGGCGTGCGAGAGGGGTCAAGTGGGCTCGAGCCCAGGCCCGTAGGCGAGCCTGCAACACCCTCGAGGCGTGGGAGGCGACTGGACGGCGAGTGGGCCCCGAAATCCGGCGAATTCCGCGTCCCAAGACCGCAAGTGGCGAGTTGCAATCTGTCGATTCCTGATCCGCCGGACCAACCTCCTGGTCCGCCGGACCGGGGTCAGTTTATTTTTTTTTCGAGACTTCTCCCAGTCCGCGCTGTCCAGTCCGAGTCCGGCTGAGCGGTTGGTCCACCGCGGACCATTCCTCGTCCGGCGGACCAGCCCTTTTCTTTTTTCTTTTTTTTTTCTTTTCTTTTTCCTTTTCTTCATTCTTTCTCGGTCCTTTCTGCATGTGACGATCCTCGTGCCTCTCCTCGATATTGTACCATCACTTTTGGTGATTTCGTGATATCTCTATTTAATTATTCATTTTTAATAATTAAATATTCAAATCGGGTTTCGGGGTATTACAAGAAGCTTGGTGAAGCTTCTGCCTCAGGTATCCACGTTATAGAGGCTAACATTTGTACTATATCTTCATGGGTATTAGATACCGGAAGTGCCTCACACATTTGTGGAAATGTGCAGGGACTAAGAAGAAGTAGGATGCTAGCTAAGGGAGAAGCGGATCTACGCGTCGGAAATGGAGCAAGAGTTGTTGCATTGTGTGTTGGCGTTTACGATTTGCATCTTCCTTCTGGACTTGTTTTAGAGCTTATTAATTGTTACTATGTTCCTGCGATTAGCAGAAACATTATTTCTATTTCATGTCTGGATTTGGATGGTTTTCGATTTGTGATTGAGAACTCGAGTTTGATGATTTATCGAGACGATATTTACTATGGTAATGGTTATCTAGTTAATGCAAACGACTTAACCCCGACCTTCCTCTGGCATTGTCGTCTAGGCCATATAAACGAGAAGCGCATTCAGAAACTTCATTCTGAAGGTCTTCTGGAATCATTTGACTTTGAGTCTCTTGAATCTTGCGAGTCTTGTTTGATGGGCAAGATGACTACCTATTACACATATGTATATATGCATACATATTATATACATAATATATTCACACGTATATACAAGCATACATATATATTTATACCATATACACGAACATGCTATACGTATATATACAATTACACTCATATATATACATACATAATATACATAAGTATATGTATAAAAGTATATATATATACTTCGTACAGTACATACATAATGCGTTTTTTTTTCGTTTTTTTTTTTTTAGTTTTTCTTT
>NW_010965372.1:12393-18135 GCF_000463585.1 Tarenaya hassleriana | reverse complement strand
ATCAAAATTTTTGTTTTTCATCCGCTGCGCAAACCCTAGAACTGATCTCTTAGGAATTAGATTCACTCTTGAGATCCCAGGAAAACCCAACATTTCTATCTAATTTACTTTGTGTTATGTTATGGATTTGCTTGTTGTTCTGCAGATTTCAAACCTGGACCTGCGTTGAACGGTGCAGTTCTTAAGAACTATCTAACACATGCGATACTAATTACTTTTCCCGCAGTTCTTCCCCACAGATGAGTAGTATTTTTAATTTTAATTAAAGGGAAAAATACTTACAAGCTATGCGACATGCGATACTGATTAGTGTGCAGTAATTTTTTTTATTTTTTTTGTTAAGTTTTTCTGATATTTTCCCTCCATTTTTTCCGTTTCCCTCCCACTTCGGTGGCATGGTGTTTTGTCACTTTCGTTGTACCAGCAAGGGTATGCAGGTCATTTTAAACTTAAAAAAGTATAAAATGCAAAGATTGATAAATAAAAGTATACTTTGGAAAGACCTTTTTTTTTCACACTAACGCTAATTTCCTCTAAAAACAAAAATTAATTTATCAATTTACTCATACACACCCGTTTCTTTTTTGTTAGTAAATAAAGACTTTTATATACACCGGTGAGAAATAGGGTGTGAGCTCCGCAAGCCCGGGCTCTGATGTTATGTTCAGGCAGCTCGCCATCCAGATTCCAAGTTTTTCAATCCTAATCTCCCGAAGTCTCCGCTTCCCCACACCGCCGCGAAACGTTTTCCGCTCTCGCTCGACAACCCTCATCTCCAGCCAAAAATGTGTGGTCGCACTATAGACGAACGTCGTCTATTTCAGACAGTCGAACTCAGTGAACGAGAAAGCAGTCGAATCAGGTAAGGTGGCTTGTCCATGCCTTATATTCGACATATGATATCGTGATACAAAAGGATCATCAACCGGAATCATCACTGGCGTTCGTAAGATCACGAACAAACTCTATTCGAGATAGGTAGTCATAGTGTCTTGCTAGAGACCGCCTATGACTTGTATATCCGGAATAGAGATTTCGGGTTATACTGCTATATCGAATGAGCCTACAGGGTCACACACGCAGGGAAGGACAAAAGCACGAGAAAACGTCGAGAAATCTGGACAAGAGGTCCGGACTGTCCGGGAGTAAACCGAACGGACCGGAGCATCTAGTCCGAACGGGCCAAATTGTTGGACCGAACGGACTAGAGAGTCCAGTCCGAACGGACCAAGTGTTGGACCCAACGGACTGACCCATCAAACCGAACGGACCTAGTTATGTGTCTGGTTCGAACCAACCAAGTGGCCAGACCGAACGGACTAGTAAGCAATCCGTTCGGTCTGGGTTTCAGATTTAATTTTAAAGTCCGGATCTAGGGTTAATCACTTGAATAAGAGGAGATTAATAACCCTAACACTAAGGAGCCAAAAAAGACAACTTCTTCAGACCTTTTTGGAGAGTCTAGAGGGTTGAAGAAGTGATCTAAATCTCGTTTTCTCAAAGCACATCATCGAATAGAAGATTCGAGTCCTAACAGACAAGTTCCAAAGGTTGGAATCCATCCCGTGGTGTGGATACGTGTAGAGGGCAAGGTATTCTTCCTGCCTACAGTGATCGGACGAACACATCAATTGATACAGGCCCCGGATCGATTGAGGTAAGCGTTCTATCGTTTCTACTAGATCATGCATGATAGGTTTTAGGGTTTTATCAAAATTTTTGTTTTTCATCCGCTGCGCAAACCCTAGAACTGATCTCTTAGGAATTAGATTCGCTCTTGAGATCCCAGGAAAACCCAACATTTCTATCTAATTTACTTTGTGTTATGTTATGGATTTGCTTGTTGTTCTGCAGATTTCAAACCTGGACCTGCGTTGAACGGTGCAGTTCTTAAGAACTATCTAACACATGCGATACTAATTACTTTTCCCGCAGTTCTTCCCCACAGATGAGTAGTATTTTTAATTTTAATTAAAGGGAAAAATACTTACAAGCTATGCGACATGCGATACTGATTAGTGTGCAGTAATTTTTTTTATTTTTTTTGTTAAGTTTTTCTGATATTTTCCCTCCATTTTTTCCGTTTCCCTCCCACTTCGGTGGCATGGTGTTTTGTCACTTTCGTTGTAACCGACATGGTGTTTTGTCACTTTCGTTGTACCAGCAAGGGTATGCAGGTCATTTTAAACTTAAAAAAGTATAAAATGCAAAGATTGATAAATAAAAGTATACTTTGGAAAGACCTTTTTTTTTCACACTAACGCTAATTTCCTCTAAAAACAAAAATTAATTTATCAATTTACTCATACACACCCGTTTCTTTTTTGTTAGTAAATAAAGACTTTTATATACACCGGTGAGAAATAGGGTGTGAGCTCCGCAAGCCCGGGCTCTGATGTTATGTTCAGGCAGCTCGCCATCCAGATTCCAAGTTTTTCAATCCTAATCTCCCGAAGTCTCCGCTTCCCCACACCGCCGCGAAACGTTTTCCGCTCTCGCTCGACAACCCTCATCTCCAGCCAAAACCCATAGAACCTGAATTCGGATTCCAGTGACGATCACTCGAAATGAGGTTATTTTGACCCGGATTCAACAGAGGATCTGAATTCGCTCTGAAGATTAGGGTCAACGTTTTGTTCACCTTGACTCTCGATGAGTTCTATGGAGCGAGTTGAGAAGTTGGGAGATGGGTTCTCCTTCTAAGAAAAGAATTTGCATTCAAGTTTGATCTTTTATGACTAAAATGGAACTGATGGATGTGAAGGACTTTCGGAAGAAAAGCTCAATCTTTGTAAAAGTCGATAGAGTTGAGAACTCGGCCGCGTTGACAGAGTACCTGAATCCTGCCACTTAGGTCATTTCGTAGAAAAAATTAATTAGTAGTTATTAAAAAAAAGAGAAAGTGTAACTTTTATAACTTTAAAAAAACTAAAACATAGATGAGAAAATAAGAGAGAAGCAAGAAAGTAATTTTTCTATCCAGGGCATTCTCGATGATTTTGAAGATTTGACCATAACAAACATAGAAACTATCTTCCCCTTCCACCTTTGATATATTTCTCTCTACTTTCATATGTACCACCTAAAAATACAGATTTCAACACACAATTGTAGGAAGCTGGAAGGAATTTGACTACCTAGCCTTGCGAACGTCTCAGGTTTGTTTTTGCTTCTTCACTGCATATACATAAATTTGTGTTAGTTATGACTTCTGAATTCATCATCTCATAACTACGGTTAGTAATTATTAATTGTATTTATGAGTATAATAATATCAATATTAAGAGAAATTTATGTATGGTTAATATTAGTATTAGTGGATAATGATGGGAAGCAGAGCCCCTCCGTTAAAAGTATTTATGTACACACACATAAATGAATATATATATATATATATATATATATATATATTTGTATATATACACTGTGACCTATGAATTATTAATTACATTTTCACATGGCTTCGACTCTTTGATCTGAAGTGCCATCTTTGGTGCAAATGACATCCAAAGATATATTTGCCATCCTGTGAAACGTCATTAATTAGTTTTAGAAAAATATGATGACGTGGATACTAAACATAATAAATTATGCGTGTATACATATATATAATGCATGTACAATACATATAAGGCATATTTGTAAAAGGAGATTGATTCGGATAAAGTTATTATGAACGACCTCTGGTAGCCATATAACAGGACTGAAACAAATCGCAAATATATAGTTATATATAAAGACAGACATAAATATTTACGATTGTGTATAATATATATATATGTGTGTATAATGTAATGCATTTTGAATTACATGATTCCAATAACAACTTTGAAACATTGTCCAACGATATTTGTACATACTTTTGGAAGTTGAATGCATTGTTCGGCGATAGGTGAGCCTGCATTTATTTAGGTTTATATGGAGTCAAATCCATAATAAATAATTAAGAATAAAATAATATTTAGAGAGAATATAATACTAAGATGAAGCCGCGTCAAATGATCTAATTCTTCCCTGATATCAAAGAACCCGTATAAGCAAGTTGATTTTCTCAAAGGAAGGTTGATGCTTGAGAATATTCTTCTAGCAACGGAATTAATCAGGGATTATAATTGCAAAGGGGTAAAGCCGAGTGCAATGATCAAGATTGATATCCGAAAGACTTTCGATTTTCTCTCTTGGGAATTCTTGCTCAGAGTCCTTCATGGGCTTCACCTACCAATAAGGTTCATCCAATGGATCAAGGCATGTATTACAACTCCCAAATACTCAGTTAGCGTCAACGGTGAGTTGGCTGCCTATTTTAAAAGCTGGAGCGAGTTGCGACAAGTTGACCCTATTTCGCCCTATCTTTTTATTTTAGCCATGGAAATCCTCTCAAGGTTGCTAGATAATGGGGCTACTCAAGGCAATTTCCGACTGCATCCTAAATGTCGGGATCCATTCATCACGCATCTCTCGTTTGCGGATGATGTTATGATTTTCTGCTCAGGAGAAATGGATTCTGTTCAAGGGGCACTGCGCCTTCTAGATGGCTTCAGCAAGATGTCAGGGTTAGAAATGAATCAAAGCAAGTCTGAGATCTATTTGGGCGGAATAAGACTACATCAAGCTAACTTAGTGGCTTCATCCATGGGCCTAAAACAGGGTTCTTTCCCTGTCAAGTATCTGGGTGTGTCCTTGAAACCGATGAAACTGGCGCATGCTGATTTTCAACCTTTACTCGAAAAAATAAGAAGCAGAATTTTGTCTTGGAGTAACAGATACCTGTCATATGCCAGAAAAATACAATTGATCTCGACGGTTGTATATGGGTTGGTCAATTCTTGGAGTTTGATATTTGCACTTCCACGGTTCTTCCTGAAGCAAGTGGACACCTTATGCTCGGGCTTTTTATGGAAAGGCAGTCAGGGTTCATCAGGTTCTTATAGGATCTCGTGACTTTCTATATGTATGCCGAAAAAGGAAGGGGGCCTTGGGTTGAGGAGATTAGAAGACTTTAATACGGTGTTTCGTCTAAAGTTGATATGGATATTATTCACCAAATCAGGTTCTTTATGGGTAGCATGGGTCCAGGCCTGGATCGATTGGTCTGGAGCAATTTTCCCGCAACATTAGCGTTGCCTCTGGACCGTTCGGTCTAGGTCTAGACCGATCGGTCTAGGCTCTGCTCCACCGGAAAATCATCGTCTTTTCTCGCGCGTTTGTCTTTTCCTGTGTATGTGACCCTGTATGCTCATCCGATATAGCAGTATAATCCGAAATCTCTATTTCGGTTACACAAGTCATAGATGGTCTCTATCAAGACACTATGACTACCTATCTCGAATAGAGTTTGTTCGTGATCTTACGAACTCTGTGATGATTCCGGTTGATGATCCTTTTGTATCACGATATCATATGTCGAACATAAGGCATGCACAAGCCACCGTATATGATTCGACTGCTTTCTCGTTCACTGAGTTCGACTGTACAAGATAGACGACGTTCGTCTATAGTGCGGCCACACATTTCTACAGTTTCGCTCACACGAGGGGCCCAGCGATATCTCTCTCTTTTACGAGAGGTACAAATCCCATCTTGACTACCTACAATCCAGCACATGATTCGTTTCGTACTTGATACACGCCTTTATAGTCCTCCTGTTACGCAGGACGTTTGACGTATTCAAAGTATGTAACTCCTCATGTTGGATTCCGTAGATATCTCAGGTCTTAGGATCCAATCATGGAACCGTCATAT
>NW_010965372.1:7989-12105 GCF_000463585.1 Tarenaya hassleriana | reverse complement strand
TATAACGGCGTTGATCAGATATGTTCACGAATCATATGGAGATAATAGACATGCAATATGGGACTTGTCACCTCCTTAACAGGAGAGATATCGTTGGGCCCTCTCGTGGAAATCGGACTATGAAAAACGCATGGCCACGCTATAGATGAAGTTGCATCTATTTTATTAGTCGATTTGCCAAGACGAGAAAGCGGTTGAACTTGAAGGGTGGCTCAAACCATGCCCTTGTTCAACATATGATATCGTGAGATAAAGGATCAGAACTCGAGTTGTTATTGCCTCGGTTAGATCACCTCTAACTCAATTCAATGTGGGTGGTCATGGCGTCTTGCTAGAGGCTAACCATGACTTGTAGATCAGGAAAGGTTCTCGAGGGCTGCCACTACGAAGGGGCCTACAGGGTCACACACCATTAGGGATGGACTTATATGTGAAGTATTGGAAAGAAAGACTTGGATTTGGTCGAAAAAAACGGTTTTCGGATCAAATCAGAGTGTCGGGACGGTTTCAGCCTTCTGACTCGGACCGAGTCAGTTCCATGCGAGTCGAAGCCCAGAAAGTGTTTTTAGCTTGGCTGATGTTTTGACTCGGTCGAGTCAAAGTTTTGACTCGGACCGAGTCAATATCAATGGGCCGAGTCAAGAGTTGACAATGCACTTGGGCTGATTCGTTCTGACTCGGACCGAGTCAATACTCGGAAAAAGTCTCTTTTCACAAGGATTAGGGTTTCTAACTTAGAAGGAGGTGTTGAACGCCGTCCTAAGATAAGAACTCACTTTCAGAACCCTAAGACAGAGCAAAAAACTCAGAAGAAATCGTTTCTTTAATAGTTCTAGCTCCCGGGATTAGATCCCACTTCATATACCTCACAGATCCTAGCTGATCGGTTCCAAAAGCATTTGGAATCCTTCCCGTCGGTGTGGATACGTGTAGAGGGACTGTAACTTCAGCCCTAGGTGATTAAACAGGCCCCGGATCGACTCCTACTTCTGTTTCTTCAGGAAAGAGGTAAGTATTCGATTGCCACGGTGATATACATGATTATACGGGGTTTTACGGATGAGTTTTGTTGCGTGTGACGTTTGACTAGGTTTAGATTATCCTTCTGTTGCATGAAACCTAGTAAACCAAACCCTAGATCGATATGATCGCATGCTAGGAACCCGTACCGAAACCCAACAGTGGTATCAGAGCCCGGTTCTCTGTATATCGCCGTGCTTGTTGCTTGCCTACATGATTTTAATGGTTAGAATTGCATGATAGGCTTGATCTATGCATGTTTAATAATATTATGAATGTTATTTGATGCATGGATGAGTTTCTGGAAGGAGACGGCTTGATGGCGCATCGAAATAGGGTGAATTCCTAATTTTCGTAGCTTGAAAGTGTCTCTCAGAGTTTTGACTCGGACAGACAGAGTTTTGACTCGACCGAGTTAAAACGACAGAGTCAGAACGACAAATCAGAGTTTTGACTTCGGACTGACTTGGTCCGGAGCTGACCAAGTGTGGTCAGCCCCAGACCAAGCTCAGTTTTTGAACTAAGTCCGGTTCCAGGTCAGCCTAACTCGGACCAGAAGTGGCGGACTGAGTGTGGTCAGCTCCGGACTGGACCTCAGACACTTCTCAAGTCCGAAATTTTGTCCTCTTCCTCATGATTAATCTCAAGCTATTACCGCCCATTAGTAGAGCAACTGTCAAGGCCTCGATCGTCATGGTTACGGGTCATGCCCTAGCTGAGCGTGCCTGATTATCTTGGTGAGGCAGTATGGAGAAATCGTGATTCTCATAGCTTGAATATGGTTGAGCTTGAATTGGGTTATCAAGTCGGACTTGGACCTGATGGTAAGGATGGGATGAGGAACATGCAGTGATAGCTTATCACTATCCCATACTCATCTAGGAATCACATAGGATGTGATTGACAATGTGTTGTCTACCTAAATAGCATGTTTTTGAGCGTCATGCCCTAGCTGACTCAAAAGCATGTGAAATATGGATCCTAGCTCACTTAGAAACTCATTGAGGGTGTTTTTCTTAGTGGGAGCCTGTCATATTGCATCTATTGTCTGTGTTAGTATGTGTACTAAGCGACTTGCATGTTTTATGTCTTTTGTTTTGTCTTTTTCTGTAGAATATGACTGCTGCAGGTAATCTGGCTAATCTCTCCATGCGATCCATCCTGGATCGGGAGAGACTCACTGGTGGAAACTTTCTCGACTGGTACCGCAACCTGAGAATTGTTCTCAGGCATGAGCGGAAGCTCTACGTGCTGGAAGAAGCCGTTCCTGAGGATGAACCAGCGGCCAATGCGCCCAGGGCTGTCAGAGATGCTTACCATAAGCACATCAATGATAACCTGGACGTGACCTGTCTGATGCTCGGATCTATGTCTGCTGAGTTGCATAAACAACTCGAAGGAACTGATGCCTTCGAGATGATTGAGCATCTCAGGACTCTGTTCGAGGAACAGGCAAGGGTCGAACGATTTAATGTCCTTAAGAACCTGGTCAACTGTAAGATGACCAATGGTTCACTCGTGAGTACTCATATCCTCAAGATGAAGGGTTATCTAGAGGATCTTGACAGACTAGGGTTGGAGGTTAGTCGTGAATTGGCAGTAGACCTAGTTCTTCAATCCCTGTCGGATAGTTTTGACCAGTTTATCATGAACTATAACATGCATGGGATGGAGAAGGACTTGACTGAGCTACATGGGATGTTGCGACCGGCCGAGCAGAACATTAAAGTCGAGAAGAATGTCCTAGTGGTTGGAAAGAGTTCTAACAAGAGGAAGCGTTCCAAGGGCGTGAAAGGCAAGGGCAAAACGGCAAGTGTTGCCGCCGAGCCTAAGCCGAAGGCCGAGAAGGGAGAGTGCCATTTCTGCCATGCCATCGGGCATTGGCGCAGAAACTGCAAACTCTACCTGGAAGATCAGAAGAAGAAGAAGCTTGCGGAAGCTTCATCTTCGGGTATCTTTGTTATAGAGGCTAACTTGTTTACTTCTACATCATGGGTATTGGATACCGGATGTGCCTCACACATTTGTGGAAATGTGCAGGGCCTGAGAAGAAGTAGGCAGCTAGCGAAGGGAGAAGTGGATCTCCGCGTCGGGAATGGAGCAAGAGTTGTTGCGTTAACCGTCGGGACTTATGATCTTACTTTACCTTCTGGACTTGTGTTAGAACTACATGATTGTTA
Organism: Tarenaya hassleriana; assembly: GCF_000463585.1. NCBI lineage: Eukaryota > Viridiplantae > Streptophyta > Magnoliopsida > Brassicales > Cleomaceae > Tarenaya > Tarenaya hassleriana. The sequence goes on along the minus strand of NW_010965372.1, from coordinate 8,905 downwards.
TTTTGTACATGCCATTAGCAGGAATATTATTTCAATTTCATGTTTGGATAATGATGGTTTTCGTTTTGTTATTGAGAACAAAACTTTATCTATTTATAGAGGTGCTTTATTTTATGGTAATGGTTACCTATTTAATGGCCTTTATATTTTGGATGATAAACCATCTGGACACAGTTCGATCTATAACATTAGTACCAAGCGGTTTAAGCCAAACGACTTAAACCCGACCTATCTCTAGCATTGTCGACTTGGCCACATCAACGAGAAATGCATTGCGAAGCTTCATTCTGATGGACTTCTTGATTCTTTTGATTATGAATCAATCGAATCATGTGATTCCTGTTTGATGGGTAAGATGACAAAATCTCCTTTTACTAGAAAAGAGAACGGGCTACGGAGTTGCTAGAACTCATACATAGTGATGTATGCGGTCCTATGAGCTCAAGAGTTCACTGGCTATCTGGCAGATTGTGGGATTGTCTCACAGCTGACTCCACCTGGAATGCCACAGTGGAATGGCGTGTTTGAGAGGAGGAACTGGACCCTATTAGATATGGTACGGTCTATGATGAGTCAGGTCGATCTTCCTAAATCCTTTTGGGTTTACGCTTTGGAAACGACAACGCTTATACTGAACAACTGTCCAACAAAGGGGACTTATGATCTTACTTTACCTTCTGGACTTGTGTTAGAACTACATGATTGTTATTTTGTACATGCCATTAGCAGGAATATTATTTCAATTTCATGTTTGGATAATGATGGTTTTCGTTTTGTTATTGAGAACAAAACTTTATCTATTTATAGAGGTGCTTTATTTTATGGTAATGGTTACCTATTTAATGGCCTTTATATTTTGGATGATAAACCATCTGGACACAATTCGATCTATAACATTAGTACCAAGCGGTTTAAG
>NW_010965372.1:0-4301 GCF_000463585.1 Tarenaya hassleriana | reverse complement strand
CGAAGCCCAGAAAGTGTTTTGGGCTTGGCTGATGTTTTGACTCGGTCGAGTCAATGTTTTGACTCGGCCCGAGTCAATACTCAATGGGCCGAGTCAAGAGTTGACAATGCACTTGGGCTGATTCGTTCTGACTCGGACCGAGTCAATACTCGGAAAAAGTCTCTTTTCACAAGGATTAGGGTTTCTAACTTATAAGGAAGTGTTGGACGCCGTCCTAAGATAAGAACTCACTTTCAGAACCCTAAGACAGAGCAAAAAACTCAGAAGAAATCGTTTCTTTAATAGTTCTAGCTCACGGGATTAGATCCCACTTCATATACCTCACAGATCCTAGCAGATCGGCTCCAAAAGCGTTTGGAATCCTTCCCGTCGGTGTGGATACGTGTAGAGGGACTGTAACTTCAGTCCTAGGTGATTAAACAGGCCGCGGATCGACACCTACTTCTGTTTCTTTAGGAAAGAGATAAGTATTCGATTCTCACGGTGATATACACGATTATACGGGGTTTTACGGATGAGTTTGGTTGCGTGTGACGTTTGACTAGATTTAGATTATCCTTCCGCTGCATGAAACCTAGTAAACCAAACCCTAGATCGATATGATCGCATGCTAGGAACCCGTACCGAAACCTAACAATATGAGATTCAAGTCATGATGCTTAGTCCATGTGACAATCTCATGCGGGTCAATCCAGTATTCCGTTCTCCAACGAATACCTATGATTGTGATTGTATCCAATACCTATGATCATCTATATGATCATCAATCACACATCATACTAGTCTTAGTATATCATTATTCCCATAATAACATATGACTAGGGAGTTTAGTATTGTTCATAACAATACATGGATTTCATAACATATTAAGTATGCAAAACATGTAATGAATAAAACATTCATCCATAAATAAATAGAAAGTGTCAATACATCAAATATATCTAAATAAATCTCGCATAACAGTACATCATAGAGCACTAAACCAATAGATACGACCTTCTTCTATGCAGATTGATTGGTTCTCCGAGGTTTGGCTGCCTGTCACAACACCGAGAATGTCCCTTCTTATGTGGCAAGTCAAGTTGCAACGCTTACCAACGACCGACCGTTTGCACCGATGGGGGATTCAACTTGTGATAACTTGTTGTCTTTGTAGTTTAGTCCCGGAAAGCCACTCTCACCTCTTTTTTGATTGACCTTACAGCCTTGCCATATGGAATCACTCTGCAGAACGATTTTGGGACTCTCTGCCATCAGAGTTGAGACAAGTCACAAACTGGCAGCGCCAAAACGGTAATGCCACAGATAGAAGTAGAGGTCTTTTGGCTAAGACCTTATGTCACCTTATGGTGGACCTAATTTGGGAAGAAAGGAACGATCGCATATTCAAGAGAAAAGCAAGATTAATTCACGATGCATAGATTAAGCTAGATCGGCGGATGCATACTCTATTATTGTCAGTTCATGTGAAGTCGGTATCGAGCCCTCGCCTCCACTCCGACACTCGTTTGTGCGAGAAACGAAAGAAGACAGAGACGTTTTAACGAGTTCGGTTACCGGGCAAGCTCGGGCCTACATCTCGGTCGGACGGTGTCGACGAATCCACTAGAGAAGAATCGAGAGAAACCAACAATCGGCGACCTCCACAATCACCGTAGGCTCACCCAAGAAAGAATCGGGAAAAAACATGACAGCCCTTGAGTTACAAGCGAGAACCAGAAGGCCCTTACCGAGACCTTCAATCTCACCTCTCTCCTTGGTCGTCTCTGAGCTTCGGCGTCGCCGAGAGGCTCCTCCATCTCCGCGATCTTTCTTTCTCTCTCGAACGTTCCTCCTCGAGCATGTGCGTCGTCTCCGCATAATGAAACACGATAGGGTATTCACCCTAACATCGAAGCGCATCGTTTCAATTAAAACCGAAATCTCCTTCCAAAACAGAAGGTTCTCTTTTTTGCCAACTGAGCCGTGAGGCCCAACAATCTCCATCTTGGTGGAGAAAGAGAACAAGAAATAATAAAAATAAACACTAGTGGAACTCGCTGTTTCCAACACCGATCGATTTTCGTCAAAATTTAAAACACAACTTACCTGACATACCTCACTTATCTGATGCATCAGAGTTAGTCATATGCTGCTGCCTTTGAACCTGATGACGCTCCCACCAATGACTCCTCAAGGACTCGTCGCCTTATTCTGCCACTGATCCTGCTCATCCAAACCTAAAACACTCGGTAAACGTGTTAGAACGTTCACCCCGATAGGACTCGAACAGAAGTCCTAACATACGTCACCCGACCGGCAGACGCTACCCTCGGTTGTATGACTCCCTAGATCGTCAAACTAACCCTCCTTGGTAAAGTCCGAGACTTCACCTGCTAGCAACTCGAGGATTATACCCGACGTCTACCCACCCCCTAAGTCTATCCCGACATCCTCTGAGACTAACCTGAGTCATACTATCGAGACCCGATAGATACCTACCTAGCCCAGGATCCCCATAGAGTCTACACTATCTATGAGTATGCGACTTCTACCCTCGGACCCTAACCTGCCAACTAAGATTGTCCCACGGTTTTGTCCCGTGAAGACGCTCCTAGTCATCTACGAATGCTCCACCGAGAATGAGACACGTGAGTGCACGTACTCCACCTCGAGAGGGAGTGTCCTAGCGCTCCAACCTACACCGACTCTACCCGGTGAAATCCGGCACCTCCCACCTCACACCATCTCTCGAGCATCCTACCCGAGGAAGCTCCACCTAAATGTGGAGACCTCACCTCCTGACCTACCACCGAGAACCGAAGCAACTTCGGTTTACTCGTCTGAGATCAACATGTCCTTCTACCTCGGACTCTCCCTACCTCGTCATCCGGGACCTACAACACTTCTTGTAGTGTCCCTATCTACCCGCAGAACCACTCACTCCACCTGGTCCTTGGCCTTCTCCTGCAATCCGATTTCTCGGGTCTGCCCGAGACCCCTAGTCCTTCCACCATACCCCCTTCTGGGGTATACTGAGTTAAAAACACTACAAAAAAACAGTCCTAGCATACGAGTTCCAAGCGTTGGAATCCTTTCCTCCGTGTGGATACGTGTAGAGGGCGAAGTACTCTTCCTCCCTTCCGTGATCAGACGAGTTCTTCGATTGATACAGGCCCCGGATCGATTGAGGTAAGCGTTCTGACGTTTCTACAAGATCATACTACATGGTTCTAGGGGTTTCTTATAAATTTTTGTTTTACATCCACTGCGCAAACCCTAGAATCGATCTCTTAGGAATTAGATTCGCTCATGAGATCCCAGGAAAACCCAACAGTAGTATCAGAGCCTGGTTACGCTGTGTGATTTTGTTAGAATCCGATCACGCATGTTATAGGATTTGAATTGTTTGAATCCATGTTTGCTTTGATGCTATGCATGATTTGATTGTGGATCTAGAGTAGATTTTCTGTTCATTGTTGAATAGTATGCAAGAGCTTCGAATTCTGAGTTCGCAGGCGGGGTGGAATTCGGGTCTGAAACGGGGCTGAAACGACGAAAACGAGTTCTGATCACGTTTTTACCTAGACCGATCGGTCTGGTCCTTAGACCGATCGGTCTAGGGTTTCGCGGTGTTGGTTGGACCGACAGGTCCAGGCTGAACGGTCTGCATGCGTAGAATGATCGGTCTGGACCCAGATCGATCGGTCTAGACGATTCTGGACCGATAGGACTGGACCAAAGATGACCTGAAGACCGAGCTGTTGGGTTTTCCTGGGATCTCATAAGCGAATCCTATTCCTAATAGATCAGTTCTAGGGTTTGCGCAACGGATGTAAAACAAAAATTTGATAAAACCCTAAAACCTTTCATGCATGATCTTGTAGAAACGATAGAACGCTTACCTCAATCGATCCGGGGCTTGTATCAATTGATATGTTCGTTCGATCACTGTAGGCAGGAAGAATACCGTGCTCTCTACACGTATCCACACCTCGGAATGGATTCCAACCTTTGGAACTTGTCTGCTAGGACTCGAATCTTCTATTCGATGATGTGCTTTTAGAAAAAGAGATTTAGATCACTTCTTCAACCCCTTAGACTCTCCAAAAAGGTCTGAAGAAGTTCTTTATTTCGGCCCCTTAGTGTTAGGGTTATTAATCTCCTCTTATTCAAGTGATTAACCCTAGATCCGGATTTTAAAATTAAATCCGAAACCCAGACCGAACGGACTGCTTAGTAGTCCGTTCGGTCTGGACACTTGGTCCGTTCGAACCAGTCTCATAACTAGGTCCGTTCGGACCGACGGTCAGTCCGTTCGG
>NW_010965371.1:0-280 GCF_000463585.1 Tarenaya hassleriana | reverse complement strand
TTCGATGGTTTGTTGCTTGGATTAGATAGAGGACACTTCAATGAACATTTAACAACAAACGAGACTGAATTTTGTTGAGAAATGAGGGAGATATGATCAAACGAAGTTGGACCAGAAAACTGTTTCGCGAGAGCGAAAACAGCCAGAACGGACGGACTCTAAGGCCAGAACGGACAGTCTGGGTGACCCAAACCGGACGGTCTGGCATCCCCAGACCGAATGGTCTCCGTTCTAGACCTCAAAAATTGTCCCGAGAGGCCCCGGGACAGCACGGGACCCC
>NW_010965370.1:0-1425 GCF_000463585.1 Tarenaya hassleriana | reverse complement strand
TCCGACCCGGTCGATCTCTCGAAGCTGACCACGTCACCGGCTCGGAGATTCTTCTCCTTCACGAATCGACTCCATCCCTTGGTCAAAACGTAACTTTGACTGCTGTTCCAGTACGAGTAACGGAACCGCCACACTTTCCCCGTTAAGTCTTCGAAGTTCATCAACATGCCCTTCGTCGACGGCGACGGCGACGCCGTTTCGTTACCGTTATCCGTCGTCGTCGGTAACGGAAAGTGCTTCTCCGCATGCGGCTTCGGTATCACGAGACGGTTCAGCTTCCCGACGTCACTTGGCGTCACGGCCTTCTCGAAGAGCATCTCACGCGTTTTGCCCCCAACGGCGTCGTTTTGTGCTTCCCTCGTCTTGTAACGTTTTCCGTTACCGTCAACTACCGACAGGTGGAATCTCCGTTTGCTTTGTTCAAGCTCATCCTCGTACGTGTGTTTCCTCAACATGTCAACGATCTCGGCCTTGGAGTGAGCCTCGAGGAAGGCCGATTCAGTGACATTTTGGCCGCCGTCGTTCGCCGGATATTTGAAGTTCGTGACGGCGTTGTGGCCGCGGAACCGCCGGGCGGCGACGTCGTAAGCACGCGCCGCCTCTGATTCATTGTTGAAGGTTCCGAGCCACACGCGCTGATGTTTCTGGTAAATCTGAGCACCCCACCTGCCGTTTGGCTGCGGTACGACGCCTTTGTACTTGGACGAAGGCAGCTTGCGCGACTCCGTCTCCACGCCGTTAACGTTGTCGGAATCTGAAACGACACTGCCTCCGCTTACCATACGGTAAAGTCTCACCGCCGGATGAGACAACAGCTTCGCCGTCTCCTCCGCCTCCGCCGACACCAGAGTGGAGTCGGAGAAGGATTTGGTACTGGTGGTCCTATCTTCTATAGAGCTCTCGGCGTCCATTTTGTTTTATTGTGTTTTGTCAAGAATTTGAAGAAATGGGCCTGTGAGAAAAAATAAGATTAGAGAGATGAATTTGAGATATGATGGGTTCTTGTTTTGCTATCTTCACGTAGGTTTGGTGTGTGTGTATATATAGAGATAGACAGACAAATGGAGGAACATAAGAGGAAAGAGAGTGCAAGTGCATGTACACGATATTATTTGTGTTTTTTTTTTTTGCGAAACTGAATAATTGAATTGAGTACTCGAAATGAGGAACATATATATATATATTATCTGGGTATTATTAATTAGCACAAGATGTTATTTAATAACATAATAAAATAATGGGGAGGTAAATGCCAAATATGTGAAATTTTGGGTCAAACACTTACAAGAATGGAAATGCAACCAGGTCTAGTCCAAATTCTGCTCTGTATACGGAGTTCCACGGCTCTTAATTTTTCGTAAATGTATTTAACAAATAAAAAAAATTGTAATCATATACGACATTCGTTCTATTTTCTTTTTCTTT
>NW_010965369.1:0-1088 GCF_000463585.1 Tarenaya hassleriana | reverse complement strand
GGAATGAGGAACTCATGTTATTAGAACATGATGAGCCTACCACATACCTAGAGGCTATGGCGAGTCCCGACTCCGAGAAATGGCGCGAGGCTATCCATGTCAGACAACCAAGTATGGACTCTGGTTGATGCATCTGAAGGGATAAAACCCATCGGATGCAAGTGGATCTTCAAGAAGAAGACCGACATCGATGGCAACGTGCACACGTATAAGGCACGACTTGTGGCGAAAGGATTCCGTCAAATTCATGGTATTGACTATGATGAGACTTTTTCGCCCGTAGTTATGCTGAAGTCCATCAGGATCCTACTTGCCATAGCCGCATATTATGACTATGCGATATGGCAAATGGATGTCAAGACCGCGTTCCTTAACGGGAACTTGACCGAGGATGTGTACATGACACAACCCGAAGGTTTTGTCGATCCAAGGAACCCGAGGATGTGTGCAAGCTTCAGAGGTCCATCTATGGACTGAAGCAGGCTTCGAGGAGCTGGAAGCTTCGCTTTGATGAGACAATCAAAAAGTTTGGTTTCTCACAGAACGAAGACGAGCCATGTGTTTACAAGAAGGTTAGTGGGAGCACAGTAGTTTTTCTGGTGCTGTACGTGGATGACATTCTCCTTATAGGGAATGACGTTCCTACCTTGCAAGACATTAAGTCTTGGCTAGGAACGTAGTTTTCTATGAAGGACCTAGGAGAAGCGGTCTGTATTCTAGGCATCAAGATCTATAGAGATAGATCGAGGCGTCTTCTAGGATTGTGTCAGAGTACTTACATCGATAAGGTCTTGAAACGGTTCAAGATGCAAGATTCCAAGAAAGGAACCTTACCGATGAGCAGTGGCACAGTTCTCTGCAAGAGTCAGTGTCCTACGACACCTGATGAGCGAGAACGCATGGACCGGATTCCATATGCTTCGGCAATTGGATCCATCATGTATGCCATGCTTTGTACTCGACCGGATGTATCCTACGCGTTGAGCATTACGAGTAGATACCAGTCAGATCCAGGTGAGTCGCACTGGATCGCCGTCAAGAACATCCTAAAGTACTTGAGAAGGACTAAGGATATGTTCTTGGTATAC
>NW_010965368.1:438-1117 GCF_000463585.1 Tarenaya hassleriana | reverse complement strand
CCGAAATCCCTAAGAGGCTCTATAGCAGTACCTAAAGGAACAAACGCCAACTCACCCAAGTGGGCGTTTATGACAAAGTGGGAGGGAGGAACTTACCTCGTTCACCATCTTTATCGGCGTTAGTAGAGAACCCCCTTAAATGCAAACCAAAAGTCCGAAAAGAAGGTGATCAGGAGGGACAACAGAGCGTTCCTTGTAGTTATCACGATTACCGAGGAACCAGAGCATAGATTGGAAGACAAACTAGTTGCCCAGGAGTTTTCTAATACTTTTTCCTGATGACTTGTCGGGATTATAACCAAGGGAAGAAATGGGTCTTACTGCTGACTGGCTACCGGATACTGACCCAATTACCAAATATCCATATCGGATGGCACCTACGGAGATGGCCGAGCTGAAGAAACAGCTGAATGAGTTGGTGGAGCAGGGTTTCATCCGCCCTAGCGTTTCACCGTGGGGAGCACCAGTACTCTTCGTGAAGAAGAAGGACGGGAGTATGCGATTGTGCATTGATTACCGGGGGCTCAACCAGGTAACCATCAAGAATCGGTACCCGTTACCGAGGATTGATCAGTTGCTGGACTAGCTACAGGGAGCCCAATGGTTTTCGAAGATCGATCTGCAATCCGGATATCATCAGATTCTGGTCAAGGAGGATGACATACAGAAGACGGCATTC
>NW_010965368.1:0-201 GCF_000463585.1 Tarenaya hassleriana | reverse complement strand
TGGCTACAGGAGATTGGGTTCCTGGGACATGTGGTATCAGCCCAGGGTATTCAGGTCGATCCAGCCAAGATCGAGGCCATCATGGAGTGGCAATCTCCGACTTCCGCGACGGAAGTCAGGAGTTTTCTGGGACTAGCGGGCTATTATCGGCGGTTCGTAGAGGGGTTCGCCAAGATAGCTCGGCCTTTGACGAAGCTGACG
>NW_010965367.1:0-1429 GCF_000463585.1 Tarenaya hassleriana | reverse complement strand
GATAATCCGATCATCTGAAAATCAACTCAAACTAATATCCATGATCCGTAAGTGATCTCATATCTCAAAAGTTGACTCGAATCGCTAGCCCTCGACATATGGTCAACAATTCGAATCAAATAACGAGTCATGCCCGATGAGTTGTTCGATTATTGACTCACGAAATTATTAACCTCATAACTTCCACAAAACGTGTCCAAATTATTATTTCTTTATGTTATTAGAAAGTGTTTTTAATAACTATATATAGACCCATGATCGCGCAAATCTAATATATGCGCTGAAAGATATGAGCAGATTTAGACAACACGTTGATCTAGTCCCTACATATCGACAATAATCGGTATCCGTCTCTCGGTGGATAATCCGATGATTTGAAAATCAACTCAAACTAATATCCATGATCCGTACGTGATCTGATGTCTCATAAGTTGCCTCGAATCGCTAGCCATCGGCATATGGTCAACAATTCAAACTAAATAACGAGTCATGCTCGATGAGTTGTTCGATTGTTGACTCATCAAATTATTAACCTCATATCTTCCACAAAACGTGTCCAAATTATTCTTTCTTTATGTTATTAGAAAGTTTTTTTTAATAACTACATATATACACCATGATTGCGTAGATCTAATATATGTGCTGAAAGATATGAGCAGATTTAGACAACACGTTGATCTACTCCCTACATATAGACAATAATCGGTATCCGTCTCTCGGTGGATAATCCGATGATCTGAAAATCAACTCAAACTAATATTCATAGTCCACTAAGTCATCTGATGACTCAGAAATTGACTCGAATAGCTAGCCATCGGCATATGGTCAACAATTCGAACCAAATAACAAGTCATGCCCGATGAGTTGTTCGATTGTTGACTCATCAAATTATTAACCTCATATCTTCCACAAAACGTGTCCAGATTATTCTTTCTTTATGTTATTATAAAGTTTTTTTAATAAATACATATAGACACCAATGTCGCGCAGATCTAATATATGTGCTGAATGATATGAGCAAATTTAGACAACACGTTGATCTAGTCCCTACATATCGACAATAATCGGTATCCGTCTCTCGGTGGATAATCCGATGATCTGAAAATCAACTCAAACTAATATCCATGATCCGTACGTGATCTGATGTCTCAGAAGTTGACTCGAATCGCTAGCCATCGACATATGGTCAACAATTCGAATCAAATAACGAGTCATGCCCGATGAGTTGTTCGATTGTTGACTCATCAAATTATTAACCTCATATCTTCCACAAAACGTGTCCAGATTATTCTTTCTTTATGTTATTATAAAGTTTTTTTAATAAATACATATAGACACCATGATCGCGCAGATCTAATATATGTGCTAAAAGATATGAGCAAATTTAGACAACACGTTGATCTAGTCCCTACATATCGACAAAAATCGG
>NW_010965366.1:0-496 GCF_000463585.1 Tarenaya hassleriana | reverse complement strand
CACCGACTCTACCCGGTGATAACCCGACACCTCCCTGCTCACACCATCTCCTGAGCATCCTGCCCGAGGTAACTCCACCTAAGTTAGAGTCCTCACCTCCTGACCTACCACCGAGAACCGAAGCAACTTCGGTTACTCCTCCGAAGTCAACACGTCCTTCTACCTCGGACTCTCCCTACCTCGTCATCCGGGACCTACAACACCTTCTTGTAGTGTCCCTACCTACCCGCGGAACAACTCACTCCACCTGGTCCTTGGCCTACTCCTGCACCCGATTTCTCGGGTTTGCCTGAGACCCCTAGTCCTTCCACCATACCCCCTTTCGGGGTATACCGAGCTAGAATGTCTAACTCCATCATCCTAAGACGATAAAACCTGAGTCTAAAACCGACTCAACCCGGAAGTGACTTACCCGACCCTAGAAGTGATGTAACGTGACACGAGGGATGAGACCGAACCCTAGAGGACTTAACCCTAGGTATATTTCTACCTAGCC
>NW_010965365.1:0-1430 GCF_000463585.1 Tarenaya hassleriana | reverse complement strand
AATCTATATATATTAATAATTATGTTTGAAGGATTGTGGTGAAGCCACATCATCATCTTATGTGGCAATTCTCTAAATTATAATTGGTTAACTATATAAAAATAATGTCATTATTAATAAAATTTATTGGTTATGGCTAATAAATCCAATTTTATTGCTGGTTATTGTATTAGAATTATGATTATAATAATTAAGAAGAACAATATGAGTACAAATGTACGTTATTTCTTTAACATACGTTATTTTAAAAAAGACAAAGAATAGTCACATGACTCATTTAATTGCAATTAAAAATAATAATACTAAACAACTCACCTGTGAAAAAGAACGTTATGTATATACGACCACCGTTTTTTTATTAATAAATTGATTTGGTCACCATATTAAGCAAAATTAATTTTTTATTTAAAAAAAAAACAAAAAACTGTGGAAAGACTGTTCATTAACCCACAAAATGAAAAAACGGTGGCCAAGTATTATTAACAATTAATATTTGCGTTTCTGTGATTAATTAAACTTTGTTATATTATTGTCTCTATATAACTTCAAAATCGGATGTTCCCATCTTAATTAAAAGTTTTCTATAATTTTTTTAGGTGTTTCTCTAATAAGGTTGGTTATAGTTATCTCACCTACCTGACGTTTTTTGATTGCAGAAATCCTCGGATCTAAATTAGAAGAGAATTCCATCCCTGGAGCCGCGTGATTCGATTTGATCTTACCCTTTCAATTCTGTCATGTGATGGTACTGATTCGAAATCGGTGTTTTCGTCCCTAGATCCGTCAGATCTAATTAAGGTGTATGTCTCGAAATTTGTTTTATGTTTAATGTTTTGGTGTTTATGGAGATGTAGGGATGAAATCCACTCCTAAAGAGCAGTCAGCTTTACGTGGACAGTGGTAGTGTTTCTCAGGCCGGTGAGGTTGCATCAGGAAGGAACTGAATCTGGCGGTGATGAATGCTCACTGGATGAGACAGAGGGAGGACGAAGATAATGAACATGATGAAGTTGATGATAATTGTGAGAACAAAGGTGGAGGAGCAATAGGTTTAAATTTTGTATCTCTTATGTTTGAAATCATGGATCGAAAGATTTGTATAAATTTATAGGTCGCTCTCAAAAACATCTTTCATAATAAAAACCGATTTAAAAATATGAGTGAAACAAATATGATTCAACCAAACAAATAGTATATTTGTCAAAAACAAAAAACATATTATTTACATATACATATACACATATTTATACACATATATTTATGTAATATATATGTATATGTATATATGTGCATCAATGAAAAGTATATGTTTCTAACCATGAAATTCATTATTCTTCTCTATCAATAATCTCATGTTTCTTGGATTTAAACTATAAATCTATTTTTTATTTTCCATTTTAATTTTACTATATATATATATATATATATAT
>NW_010965364.1:190834-195826 GCF_000463585.1 Tarenaya hassleriana | reverse complement strand
CTTCTTCATAGTCTGCAGAATCTCCAACCTCATGTACTCCATTTCTTTGTTCTTCAACACTGACTTTCTACGCAGAACAGACGGTCCGTTATATAACGTAGAACGGACGGTCTTGATGCCTGGACCGTCCGTTCTAGGTCTTGAACGGACGGTCTGGCACTTGCGGAACGGTTCGTCCGTTCCTCAGCGGAACGAACAGACCAATCATGGCTGGACCGTCCGTTCCAGGCCTGGAACGGACGGTCTGGCCATCTGGAACCCTTCCAGCTCGTTCCGTGGTTCCTTTCTCGCGTCGTTCTCTTCACCTGTGATCCATCCCTAATGGTGTGTGACCCTGTAGGCCCATTCGAAGTGGCAGTGGCTTCGGAAACCCTTTCCCGAACCACAAGTCATGGTTAGCCTCTAGCAGACGCCATGACCACTCACCTAGAATAGAGTTAGAGGTGATCTAACAAAGCCAGCAATAGTTCGAGTTCTGATCCTTTGTCTCACGATGTCGTATGTTGAACAAGGGCATGGTATGAGCCACCCTTCAAGTTCAACCGCTTACTCGTCTAGGCAAACCGACTGATAAAATAGATGTACATTCATCTATAGCGTGGCCACGCATTTTCACAGTCCGATTTCGGACGGTCTTGATGCCTGGACCGTCCGTTCTAGGTCTTGAACGGACGGTCTGGCACTTGCGGAACGGTTCGTCCGTTCCTCAGCGGAACGAACGTTCCTCAGCGGAACTCTTCCAGATCGCTCCGTCGCTCTTTTCTCGCGTTGTTCTCTTCACGTGTGATCCATCCCTAATGGTGTGTGACCCTGTAGGCCCGTTCGAAGTGGAAGTCGCTTCGGAAACCCTTTCCCGAACCACAAGTCATGGTTAGCCTCTAGCAAGACGCCATGACTACCCCCCTAGAATAGAGTTAGAGGTGATCTAACAAAGCCAGCAATAGTTCGAGTTTTGATCCTTTGTCTCACGATGTCGTATGTTGAACAAGGGCATGGTATGAGCCACCCTTCAAGTTCAACCGCTTACTCATCTAGGCAAACCGGCTGATAAAATAGATGTACATTCATCTATAGCGTGGCCACGCATTTTCACAGTCCGATTTCCACGAGGGGCCCAGCCACATCTCTCCTGCGTAGGAGGTGACAAGTCCCGTATTGCATGTCTACTATCTGCATATGATTCGTGAATGTATCTGAGCAACGCCGTTATGATCATCCGGTTAAAGACGACGTTTGATGCAGTCAAGACACTCACTCCTCATATCAGATACTCTAGACATCTCAGGTCTGAGGATCCAAGAACGAACCGCTGTATGAGATTCAAGTCATGACTCATGTTCATGTGACAATCTCATGCGGGTCATCCAGTAACTCGTTCCAAACGAGAACCCATGATTGTGATTCGCATCCAATGCATATGATCATAATCATCTATCACACATCATGCTGGTCTTAATTCATCATTGTTCCCACAATGATAACTGACCAGGGAGTTTAGAATCATTCTCTAATGATTCAAGGATACCGAAATATAAGAAACATGCCAATCATATAACGGGAATGTAATGCATTCATAAATCAATGAATCAATACAAAGTCAAAATGTCATATCACGGATCATCGTAGAGCATTACAACCAACAAAAGTCACTTAGCCTATAACTTCACTGTTTTCTCTTGCCCCATATCTTTCGTTTTTATTCGGATTTTTGTGTTCTTTTTCTTTTTCTTTCTTTCCTACCCTACACATCATGCATCATTTGCACTTAGAATTATGCACTCCATATTCATCGAAAAAAAAATGAAAATGGCCGAGAAAGAAGAGAACGAGCGGTCGCCCATTTTTTGGACGACCCGCTCGTTTTCTATGAGAAAAAATCACTGGGCCGAGCGACCGCCCATTTTTTGGGCGACCCGCTCACTTTTTCTGACAAATTTTTTCGATGATGTTTTCCGTATGTTTCAGACAGATTCCAGCAACCGTTGGAGGAGGGCACGTAAATACATTTCATACACAATACCGGAGTTACAAGACTTCAAGCCACAAAATGCCCACTTCTCAAGTCTTGTGGATGAAATCCGTGTTGATGCCGAACAAGAACATGCGGATCCAATCCCGTTTCAACCCCAATCCAACGAGGAGACAATCCTTCTACATCAAATCCATCAGATGGGGATTAAGGCTTCAAAATTCGTATACCATGGCATTCGACCAAAGCAACTCTATGAGAGGATTGAGGGTATATTCCAACTCGCCGGATGGGAACGTCTATTCCACGCCAACCCCCGCACATACCATTCATTGACAACGGAATTTGCATGCACTTTCCAATGTTTCATCCCAAGGAATACCGATCCTCGCAATAGCTACATCGGATTCCATTTAGAAGGGCACCAATACTATCTCAAGATGGAGCAACTCACTCAAATTTTGGGTGTTCAAGCGGGCAGCACGACAACAATCCCAAAGATAACAATAGCCAAGGCTAGAAACTTCTGGACACAAATAGCGGCCGCACCCTTCACCCCTTGGGAACTCGAAGCCTTCATGATACGACATCCCGCAGTCCGCTACCTTCAGCAATTCATGGCATCCACCCTATTTGCACGCGAGGATACACAAACCGTCTCCATCACAGAACTAAACATGCTCATGGAACCTCTCCACTTCATGATGAACAACCGTCTAGAGGTTGCGGACGTCGCGTCAAGGGTAGCACTGCATATGCACAAGGTAATCACCTCCACCACTGAGTCAATTTGCTTTGGAGGAATCGTAACCATGATTGCAGAGCGATTAGGCATCGATCTTAGAGCATATGAGCATGATTTCATCCACGGGGACAAGATCAACTACATGCATCTTTTGGAGAACAATTTTGTCAAAGAACAAAACGGGGACATATTATGGAGGTTCGTGGACATCGAGAGTAGGTATCGATCATTCGACATGGCCTATTTTGTACTATCTCCTCTGACCGAAGAAGGAATCCGTTTTGAGGTCTCATCGGACCTCGGCACAGACTCCGGACAAGAGTCCTCATCCCACGGGTCCTGCTAAAGGCCCGCTCGGTCCTCTCTCTTAATTCTCACTCCTTTGCATTCATTTTAGCTAACATCACATAGAATTGTAGTTCTCTCACATTGCATAGGTTTCATGGGCTTACGATATCCGCAAGAGAGAAATTGGAATGCAACTCCACCCCATTGAAAAAGGTAACACACTCACCCCTTTTCATTCCATTCCTTATTTCTCCTTTGGAATGAATCTCTCCACTAGCCAAGATTCAACACCGTGGACGGTGTTTGATTCAAGTCTGGGGGGGAATGCACTAACGCACATAATACCCATGAACCCTACACATCATGCATCATTTGCACCTTGAATCATGCATTCCATATTCAAAAAAAAAAAAAGCCTTGCATTTCTTACATACTTGCATAGATCGTCATCAATAGGTTGCATATGTGCATATAGGTCTAGGAATGCATGCATACACTTGCATAAGATTTTTCCCTCAAAGATTTGGCCGGATAATGATGTGGGGGGACATAGAGTAAGGATTGGCTTGGAAAGGTTTTAAGAGCTAAGTTTAGATGGATCTAAAGGGTTGAATGGATTGTCGAGCAAGGTAGAAATAGTTGATCCAATCCTAGAGCGAATGAATATCACGTGGGATGATTTTGTCGCCTAAAGTCTAGATGGAGTAGAGATTACGAACCAAGCGCGAAACGTCTCCCTAAAAACCACCCTCTGATCCCTAAGTTAGGAAGCCTTTAGGAAGCAACAAGCCCTAGAAAGTACGATGCATCCCGACACTCCTCTGTCATCATCTCGTTAATGAAAATCATTCGGGGACATGAGTGCGTCGAAAATGAAGGCTCGGGTCTAAGTTGTGGGACAAGGACATAAAAGAAAAAAAAAGAGTGGACTCGTCAAATTCCAACGTCCTAGAAGCTCGGGATTGCATCATAGAAAAAAAAGGGGAAGAAAGAAAGAAAAAGAAAAAAAAAGAACACAAAAAAAAAGAATAAAAAGGAAAGATATGGGGCAAGAGAAAACATTTTATAGGCTAAGTGACTTTTAGGGTTCTCATTTGGGATGTGTTTAGGAGACATGCTCGGCAACTAGGAACTATTTTCATCCTAGACCGCAGGAAGCAATGAAAATCCCATTGATAAGATTTCGCTCGAGTATTGGAAAAGATAGAGTATATCAAACCCGATTTCATTCGCAGCGACTTTAACCCGTACAACCAATCCACTCAAAACCCCCACTTGTTCTCCGACTGTATCT
This sequence comes from Tarenaya hassleriana, assembly GCF_000463585.1. Taxonomy (NCBI): domain Eukaryota; kingdom Viridiplantae; phylum Streptophyta; class Magnoliopsida; order Brassicales; family Cleomaceae; genus Tarenaya; species Tarenaya hassleriana. Next base: position 191,530 of record NW_010965364.1, on the reverse strand, counting down.
TATCACCCCTTGGATAGTTTTATAACTGCACATTTACTCGAGGAAGAGCAAACCTCAAGTCTGGGGGGATTTGATCACACGGGTTTTTCACCGGTTTTATAACGTCATGCATCACAATTCTTCTCACATTCTAGGCATCATAGGACGTTAGATGGCCATGGGTAGGTTGTTTTGCTTGTTTTTCCTTGCAGAAAGACTCCACGATGAACCCTCACGAAGCGGGCACGGAAGAACAAGAATTCGAGAATGCTCGGGAAGCTCAGACAAAACGAGCGACCCGCCCATTTTATGGGCGATCGCCCGTTTTGTGAGCGGTCGCTCATTTTATGAGCGGTCGCTCACTTTTTCGCGTGTCAGAGGAAAATGAGCGACCCGCCCGAAAAATGAGCGACCGGAAGAAAAATGAGCGACCCGCCTGAAAAATGAGCGACCGCCTGAAATCAAAATCGGCCCAAAAAGGAAAAGCCCATGTTTTGAGGAGAAAACCTAATTCTGAATTTTCATAAAAAAGGGAGTTGGAGGAGAGAGAAAGGGGGCTACACACTTTGGAGAAAAATCACCTTGGAGAGGAAGAAAAGAGGGATTTTGGAGATCAAGGAGGCTAGGAGAAGAAGAGGACCACCATTGAAGACCATCTTGAGCATTTCTTCTCCTTTTCCATGTTTCTTCATTTTGCTTTCTGTTTTGAAACCCTAG
>NW_010965364.1:180301-190314 GCF_000463585.1 Tarenaya hassleriana | reverse complement strand
ACTTGCTTTCTTGTATTCCGACACCTACTACAAACCACACCTTTATTTGACCACCTAATCTAGCTTAGAGATAGACTAATACATCCTATCATCGTGTTCGACCCCGGTACTACAACTACCATATACTTACTACAAACCACACCTTTATTTGACCACCTAATCTAGCTTAGAGATAGACTAATACATCCTATCATCGTGTTCGACCCCGGTACTACAACTACCATATACTTACGGATAGTGGTACGAATCGGGTACTAAATATAAGGCTCGGTGTGTGCGCATCACAAGCTATCGAAAGTGTTCATTCGGAAAAGTGGATCAATGCCATGAAGGAAGAGTTTAAATCTATGGATGACAATGATGTTTGGGATCTTGTTCCATTACCGAAGGATGTGAAGCCCGTTAAATGTAAATGGATCTTTAAGACTAAACGGGATTCACGTGGTAATGTGGAAAGATATAAGGCTCGTCTTGTCACTAAAGGATTTACTCAGAAGGAAGGTATTGACTATAAAGAGACTTTCGCTCCGGTTTCATCGAAAGATTCTTTTAGGATACTGATGGCACTCATAGCTCATTATGATTTAGAGCTCCATCAGATGGACGTTAAGACAGCTTTTCTCAATGGCGACATTGAGGAAACTATCTATATGGAGCAACCAGAGTACTTTGTGGTTGGTGATACAAAGAAAATGGTTTGCAAACTTAAGAAGTCCATCTATGGTTTAAAGCAAGCGTCTCGTCAATGGTATCGTAAATTTCATCAAGTTATCACCTCACACGGTTTTGAGGTGAATTCGGTTGATGAATGTGTATACACTAAGATCAGTGGGAGCAAATTCATCATCATTTGGTTATATGTTGATGATACCCTGATTGCCACAAGCGATATAGGCTTTATGCGCGAAACCAAGAGATTTCTATCGAAGCAATTCGAGATGAAAGATCTTGGTGAAGCCTCTTTTGTGTTAGGGATTAAAATATCCCGAGACCGCTCTCGGGGTATATTAGGTATATCACAAAAGAGCTATATCGATAAGGTGTTAGAGCGGTTTGGCATGAAAGGATGCAAACCTATGGATACTGATAACTCCTATTCTTCTCTATATTTTGATGAGAGTTTGTCTAGGTTTTATAGGATAATCACATGCATTCATAGGCATTCTAGGCGTGTTAGGAAACAAAACCCGGTTGTGCTTTAGTTTTGCAGAGTTACAGGTTTCGAAGATGATTGGACTCGGAAAGGAGCTATTTGGAGCATTAAAAGAGAAGTACGGATGAGGTACTAATGTTGCGACATCAATAACTTTCTCTACAGAGGTCCAAATCGTGCGAGACTTATACCATTGGAAAGAGCACTTCAAGAACTTCACACTGAAATCGCGTAAATCCGACAGCGGAGTAGAAAGTTATGAGCGAATTCGTGAAGACCAGAAAAATGGCAGCGCAGGAAGGGCCGATTCCGGCTGGAATCGGTCCGGATCAAGGACGCAGAATTCGACCCCAGGAATCTGGATCCGGTATCCACCTGGAATCGGTCCGGATCCAGTCAAAAACCCTGTTTCGCGATTTTCAGCATCATAATGGGAATAGGACTCTTGGGAGCCGCCCTAGGGTTATAAAAAACACCTAGCCACGTCCTAGTACAGGGGAGAGCCTTAGAGAACCCTTAGATACAGACTTTTGGAGAGCTTTTGGGTGGAGAAGAATAGAAGTTCACGGGATTTCGGGAAGAAGAAGGAAGATTCGATCGTGGAGACTACACATCTGCATGAGACTTTCTTTCCTCTCTTTTATCTCTTTTTCTCTGTTCTTTCTATTGTTTTCTATGAACCGTGAGTAGATCCACGGCTATGGGTTAGGGATTCGTATGTGTTTTGGGTATGTTTGAACCCTAACTTGGATTTCGGTTTTGATTTGATTCGGTTCTATTGATTTACATTTTTATTGGATTGATGTTTGCTAACCTCTTGGTCAATTATCTTAGATTCTAAACTACATAGAGATGTGAGTTGGTTTCGGATCAAAATCAATAGGATAGATCGTATTATTCACATAGAGATATGGTTTAATCGATCTAGGGTTGATGATAGCGTTCTTTATGCACCTAGGGTTAACTTGAATAGATCGAGAGATTGACGAGTTACTCTGTAGGTAGGGAGTTAGTAGACCGAGAGGTGAATTCTCTATCTTTGTTGCTTGATGATTCCCGAATACAAGTCATAATCATTATTCTCGCATGCTTAGCATATACCCATACACGCGAATACGATCCCGACACCCGTAGTCATTCTTGCTTGATAGTTTACTCGTTTTTATTTGCTTTCTTATTTTATTTTCTATTGATTCCACATATTTTCATCTTCACTTCCACTTCTACTTGCTTTGATTTATTTTCGATTAGGGTTTAGATTTAGCTACCAGTCCTTGCGTTCAACCCCGTGTTACGACGATCCGTATCCTTGCGGTGAGTTGTGAATCGGGTTATAGATTTTAGACTCGGTACACACGTATCAGATACCCCGATCTCTAAGGGTGATAAGTTCAGCCTTTGTCAGTGTCCCAAAATTGAATTAGAAATTCAGGAGATGGAGAAATTTCCTTATGCTTCGGCAATAGAAAGTTTGATGTATGCGTAGGTCTGTACAAGACCCTGATGGTTTAGTGCTCTATGATGTACTGTTTATGAGCTTTATTTAGATACATTTGATGTATTGATACTTTCTATGGTTTATGATGAAAATATGTAGAATCAATAGAAAATAATAAGACTAGTATGATGTGTGATTATGGGAATGATGATATAATAAGACTACTATGATGTGTGATTGATGATCTTATGGATGATCATAGGTATTTGGATACGATCACAATCATAAGTATTCGTTGGAGAACGGAATACTGGATTGACCCGCATGAGGTTGTTACATGGACTAGCGTCATGACTTGAATCTCATATGACGGTTCCATGATTGGATCCTAAGACCTGAGATATCTACGAATCCAACATGAGGAGTTGCGTACTTTGATTACGTCAAACGTCCTATGTAACAGGAGGACTATAAAGGCGTGTATCAGGTATGAAACGAATCATGTGCTGGATTGTAGATAGTCAAGACGGGATTTGTACCTCTCGTAAAAGAGAGAGATATCGCTGGGCCCCTCATGTGAGCGACACTGTAGAAATGTGTGGCCACACTATAGACAAACGTTATCTATTTTAGACAGTCGAACTCAGTGAACGAGAAAGCAGTCGAATCAGATAAGGTGGCTTGTCCATGCCTTATATTCGACATATGATATCGTGATACAAAAGGATCATCAAACGGAATCATCGGTGGCGTTCGTAGGATCACGAACAAACTCTATTCGAGATAGGTAGGCATAATGTCTTGCTAGAGACCGCCTATGACTTGTGTAACCGAAATAAGAGATTTCATGTTATACTGCTATATCGGATGAGCCTACAGGGTCACACACACAGGAAAGGACAAATGCGCGAAAAGAGACGAGAAAATCCCGGTGGAGCGGAGGCCAGACCGACCGGTCCAGAAGGTCAGGACCGATCGGTCCAGCTAACCCAGACTGATCGGTCTAGACGTAGACCGGTCAGTCCAGAGGTAACGTGTGAGGTCCGGAAATTGTTCCAGACCGATCGGTCCAGACGTCGGGATTTACTAAACTCGCTCTAATTAGGGTTTTAAGTGGAATCAACTTTGTGAAACGCCACCCAACTCTTTTGCCACGATTTTCAGGCCCTAGGGAGAGGTTTGGAGAGTGAGAAAGCTAAGAGAAAGATCCCTGAAACCCTTGCGTAAAGAAGAAAGCGTTCTTCAGTCCTAGCAGACAAGTTCCAACCGTTGGAATCCTTTCCGCCGTGTGGATACGTGTAGAGGGCAAGGTATTCTTCCTGCCTACAGTGATCAGACGCGTTCTTTGATTGATACAGGCCCCGGATCGATTGAGGTAAGCGTTCTAACGTTTCTACAAGATCATGCATGATATGTTTTAGGGTTTCATCAAAATTTTTGTTTTTCATCCGCTGCGCAAACCCTAGAACTGATCTCTTAGGAATTAGATTCGCTCTTGAGATCCCAGGAAAACCCAACAGACCCGATTTGGCATACATTGTTGGCATGTTGGGTAGATACTAGAGCAACCCGGGAATGGATCATTGGAAAGCAGCCAAACGGGTTATGAGGTATCTGCAGAAAACCAAGGATTATATGCTCGTGTACAGACGCTCTGACCAGCTCGAGATCACTGGTTATTCGGATTCAGATTTTGCTGGATGTGTCGATAGCCTTCGATCCACTTCAGGCTACATATTCCTCCTTGCCGGTGGAGTTGTCTCTTGGCGTAGTGCCAAGCAGAAGCTCGTGGCATCTTCAACGATGGAGGCGGAATATGTAGCATGCTATGAGGCATCCAATCAGGCACTTTGGTTACGGAACTTTGTCACAGGGCTGCGATTTATGTGTGGTGTTGAAAGACCACTTAAGTTATACTATGACAATCGTTCCGCAGTGTTGTACTCTAACAATAACAAGAGTAGTACGAGGTCGAAGCACATCGGCATTAAGTATCTTGTTGTTAGAGAAAGGATACAAAGTGAGACTGTTTCGATAGAACACATAGGTACAAGTTCCATGATTGCGGATCCGCTAACCAAGGGCTTACCGCCTAAGGTTTTTCTTGAGCACACTACCCGCATGGTTGTTATTGCGGATAAGGATGTAGTGATTTAGTGGGAGCTTGGTATCTATCGTTGTTACTATTGTTCTGTAAGTATTCAGTTCCAATAAAGTATCACTTCGTATCATTCAGTTTCAGTTTTAAGTTGATCTCGATTAAGAGGACCAGCTAGAGATAGACACGTGTCGATCACTTTGCGTGGAATCTCTATGCTACGCGTCTATGCTCAGATCTATGTCATTCTTTTGTATCTATGTACGTGATCAGATGTGGGTCTAGCTGCGCCTTAAAGCGGTTATACTCCTTTGGTTCTGCATCGGTACATTTGATGGACGAGATTTAGTCAATACCGAAATCGTGACAAAACATAAAGAGCGCTCATTCAGTTATTCTATAATTTCGGTTCATATACGGTCCAAGTGGGAGTATTGTAAGGTTTTTTATACTTTTATTGTGGATCGGATATGATTATTATGGAATAAGGTTTGTCATGTCGGTTAAGTCCAATTAAATGTGATCGGGTTTTTCGTTTTAACCTATTGGACTTCGGTATTGAATCGAGTATAGGGTTTAATATATGCGTAGATACCGGTCGGTTATTAACTAATTTTATGATGGGCTAAATTGGATAATACCGAATAAGGATTTTGGTTATGGTCCCTGGTTCAGGTGTATCGACTAATGTAGAGTTTGGTTTGGTTTTGGTTCATGTAGATGAAAGATTCTTTGAATGTGCATTAGTCTTGATCAATTAAATAACTATTTAATTGATTGATTAATGGAGAAGAAGAATGACCCTTCGGTTCTTGGTCAATGCATGTTCATGCATTCTTCATTCTCCCTTTGGCTATAAATAATGCACAAATCTTCATTCTCTACACCATGAGGTTTTGACAAACCAATTTTAAGAATTCTCTACATGTTCTTGATTCTTATCCCATCAAAGAATTAAGAGGTTAAGGTACACGAAGAATCAGAAGCTCCTAACCGTTTACGCTTCCGATCATGACTCCAGGTTCGGTTTCTGAATCTTTGATCTAGTTTATTTCAATCCTGATATGCAATCACATAGTTTCGGATTCGGGGTTTATTAAAGTTTCGGGATCATTCGATTCAATCATTTATAATCCAATTCACAACTCACCGCAAGGATACGGATCATCGGAACACGGGGTCAAACGTAAGGACCGGTAGCTAAATCTAAACCCTAATCGAAACCAAATCAAAGCAAGAAAGTGGAAGTGATGGTAGAAATATGTGGAATGAATGGAAAATAAGGAAGCAAAGCAATAAAAATGAGTAGACTATCAATCTAAGATGACCACGGGTGTCGGGATCGTATTCGAGTGTATGGATATATGCTAAGCATGCGAGAATAACGATTATGACTTGTGTTCGGGAATCATCAAGCAACAAAGATAGAGAAATCACATCTCGGTCTACTAACTCACTACCTACAGAGTAACTCGTCAATCTCTCGATCTATTCAAGTTAACCTTAGATGCATGAAGAACGCTACTATCAACCCTAAATCGATTAAACCATATCTCTATGTGAATAATACGATCTATCCTATTGATTTTGATCTGAAACCAAACTCATATCTCTATGTAGTTTAGAATCTAAGATAATTGACCAAGGGGTTAGCAAACATCAATCCAATAAAAGCGCAAATCAATAGAACCGAAACAAATCAAAACCGAAATCCAAGTTAGGGTTCAAACATACCCAAAACACATACGAATCCCTAACCCATAGTCGTGGATCTACTCACGGTTCATGGAAAACAATAAAAAGAACAGAGAAAAAGAGATAAAAGAGAGGAGAGAAAAGCTCATGTAGATGTGTAGTCGTCATGATCAAATCTTCCTTCTTCTTCCCGAAATCCCGTGAACTTCTATTCTTCTCTTCACCAAAAGCTCTTCAAAAGTCTGTATCTAAATGTTCTCTAAGGCTCTTTGATGTTCTAGGACGTGGCTATGGCTTTTTTATAACCTTAGGGCGGCTCCCAAGAGTCTTATTCCCATTAGGATGCTGAAAATCATGAAACAGGGTTTTTGACTGGATCCAGACCGATTCCAGGTGGATCCGGACCGGATCCAGATTCCTGGGGTCGAATTCGGCGTTCTTGATCCGGACCGGTTCTAACCGGAATCGGCCCTGTACCGGCAGAATTCTGTTCTTCACGATTTTGCTCATAACTTTCTGCTCCGGTGTCGGATTTTATGCGATTTTGGTGTCTACTTGAAGTGCTCTTTCCAATAGTACAAGTATCCCACGATTTGGACTTCTGTAGAGAAAGTTATTGATGTTACAACATGAGTACATCATCTGGACTTCTCCTTTAACGCTCCAATTAGCTCTTTTTCGAGTCCAATCATCTCCGAAATCTGTAACTCTGCAAAACTAGAGCACAACCGGGTTTTGTGTCCTAACACGCCTAGAATGCCTATGAATGCATGTGATTATGCTATAAAACCTAGACAAACTTTCATCAAAATATAGAGAAGAATAGGAGTTATCAAGGAGCTCGGGGAAGTGACTAGGGGAAGACCTAGAACATCGGGAAGGACCGCCGACATTGGCATCGCCGGAAAACTCCACCAAATCCGGCGAAAACCAGAAATAACTCTGTTTTGAGGTGAGTGGCTCGAGTTGCCTCTGTGTGAGCTCGTTTTCATCGTTGTTATTGTGTTAAATCGATGAAACCAGTGCATGATTAGAAAGAGAAAGTTTCAGTTAACACATAGAAACAAACGACACACGAATTGGTGAAGAATCTAGCGAGATATGAATGTTTGAAAACCGAAGAAAAACTGGAAAATTGCATCAACGCAAACATTGTTGGTTTAGTGCTCTATGATGTTTGCGAGCTTTATTTGGATACATTTGATGTATTGATGCTTTCTATGATTTATGGATGAGTGTTTGATTCATTACGTATTTTGCATACTAGATATGTTATGAAATCCATGTATTGTTATGAACAATACTAAACTCCCTAGTCGTATATCATTGTGGGAATAATGATATAATAAAGACTAGTATGATGTGTGATTGATGATCATAGGTATTGGATACGATCACAATCATAGGTATTCGTTAGAGAACGGAATACCGGGTTGACCCACATGAGATTGTCACATGGACTAGTGTCATTACTTGAATCTCATATGATGGTTCCATGATTGGATCCTAAGACCTGAGATATCTACGGAATCCAACATGAGGAGTTGCGTGCTTTGAATGAGTTAAATGTTCTGCGTAACAGGAGAACTATAAAGGCATGTATCAGGTACGACACGAATCATGTACTGGTTTGTAGATAGTCAAGATGGGATTTGCACCTCTTGTAAAAGAGAGAGATATCGTTGAGCCCCTCGTGTGAGCGAGACTGTAGAAATGTGTGGCCGCACTATAGACGAGCGTTGTCTATTTCAGACAGTCGAACTCAGTGAACGAGAAAGCAATCGAATCAGATAAGGTGGCTCGTCCATGCCTTATGTTCGATATATGATATCGCGATGCAAAAGGATCATCAGCCAGAATCATCTCTGGCGTTCGTAAGATCACGAACAAACTCTATTCGAGATAGGTAGTCATAGTGTCTTGCTAGAGACCGCCTATGACTTGTGTATCCGAAATAGAGATTTTGGGTTATACTGCTATACTGAATGAGCCTACAGGGTTACACACGTAGGGAAGGACAAAACACACGAGAAAAACGACTGGTAAACGGAGACGGAAGGGGTTGGAACGGACAGACCAAAAAGGCTAGACCGGACGGTCCGCCAGGTCCAAACCCGATGGTCCAGAACGGACTGTCCGTTCCAGAAGGTTTGAAACGGACGGTCCACTAAGGCAGACCGTCCGTTCTAGCTTGCTGGAATGGACGGTCCACGTGCTTTTCTGGACCGTCTGTTCCGGGCTTCGCGTATTTCCAAAATTAAACCGAAATTAGGGTAAAATCACTTTATAAGAAGGAGATTACAAACCCTAATTAAAGGGAGACTTTATGAGCCGACTTTAGAACTTTTCTACAGATTTTTGGGGAGATCCAAGAGTTTTGAAAAGTGATCGAAGTCCCGTTTTTTCGAAGCACAAAACCGAATAGCAGATTCAGATCCTAGCAGACAAGTTCCAATCGTTGGAATCCATCCCGAGGTGTGGATACGTGTAGAGGGCGAGATAATCTTCCTGCCTTGAGTGATCGGACGAACGGATAAGTTGAAACAGACCCCGGATCGATTGAGGTAAGCGTTCTAACGTTTCTACGTAAGCATGCATGTATGGTTCTAGGGTTTTTTTCAAATTTTTGTTTTATATTCGCTGCGCAAACCCTAGAATCGATCTCTTAAGAATAATATTCGCTCTAGAGATCCCAGGAAAACCAACAGTGACGGGTTTGCCAGACCGTCCGTTCTGGGTTTGCCAGACCGGACGGTCCAGGGGTGACGGACTGAGGTTAGACCAAAAGGTTTGGACCGTCCGTTCTGAGACAATGGACCGTCAGTTCCAGAGTGTCTGGACCGTCCAGTCTGCAGAAACTCGTGGTCCGTCCGTTCTCCTAGGCAGACCGTCCGTTCTACATCCAGAACGGACGGTCCAAGACCCAGACTCTGAGATTTTTCGTTTTCTGATCCGATTATGCAATAGTTGCTCAATCTGATTGACTGTGACACAAATAGACATGATTTATTCTTGTGGATGGTCCATAGTGAATGAATGCATGCAATTTAATCAAGATATTGGATATGCTTGATTGAGTGGGAGCTTCGGGATTGGGATTACATAATCGAATGGATGGTCTATTCGGATTATGTACAATCGTTGCACAAGAAACCGGTTACATCTAGGAGCTCTATGAGTAAAGCACTTGTCAAGGCCTCGATCATACGTGTCATGGGCCATGCCAAAGCTGGGTGTGCCGTGCTATCTTGGTGAGGCAAGATGGAGAAATGGTGGTTCTCATAGCTTGAAAGCAGATGCTTGATCTAGGTGTAGTTTCGAAAATCCCTTATTTATATAATGCTAAGCGTGTACCTCCCATTACTAAAGCGTCTGTCAAGGTATCGATCATCCGTAACACAGGTCATGCCAAAGCTGAGCCGCCATGAACTGCTCCTCTAGCTCCTCCCATGTCGTAATCGAGTTCGACTCAAGGGTGTAGTTCATGGCGGACTGGGAACTTCGTCTTCTTCGCGTTTTCTCCGGTTCTGTTTCGAATTTTCTCACCCGAAACGATTCGGGGTTGCTTCCAAATGCTATTAACACATAGTTTTACATCCCTAGACATGTTCTAAGCCTCAAACACGCAA
>NW_010965364.1:177041-179425 GCF_000463585.1 Tarenaya hassleriana | reverse complement strand
GGTGTGTGATCCTGTAGGCCCATTCGAAGTGGTAGTGGTTTCGGAAACCCTTTCCCGAACCACAAGTCATAGTTAGCCTCTAGCAAGATGCCATGACCACCCCCTAGAATAGAGTTAGAGGTGATCTAACAAAGCCAGCAATAGTTCGAGTTCTGATCCTTTGTCTCACGATGTCGTATGTTGAACAAGGGCATGGTATGAGCCACCCTTCAAGTTCAACCGCTTACTCGTCTAGGCAAACCGACTGATAAAATAGATGTACATTCATCTATAGCGTGGCCACGCATTTTCACAGTCCGATTTCCACGAGGGGCCCAGTGACATCTCTCCTGCGTAGGAGGTGACAAGTCCCGTATTGCATGTCTACTATCTGCATATGATTCGTGAACGTATCTGAGCAACGCCGTTATGATCATCCGGTTAAAGACGACGTTTGACGCAGTCAAGACACGTCACTCCTCATATCAGATACTCTAGACATCTCAGGTCTGAGGATCCAAGAACGAACCGTTGTATGAGATTCAAGTCATGACTCATGTCCATGTGACAATCTCATGCGGGTCATCAAGTAACTCGTTCCAAACGAGAACCCATGATTGTGATTTGCATCCAATGCACATGATCATAATCATCTATCACACATCATGCTGGTCTTAATTCATCATTGTTCCCACAATGATAACTGACCAGGGAGTTTAGAATCATCTGCAATGATTCAAGGATATTTACCGTAATATAACAAACATGCTAATCATATAATGGGAAAAGTAATGCATTCATAAACCAATGAATCAATACATAGTCAAAATGTCATATCACGGATCATCGTAGAGCATTACAACCAACACGATTATGCAATCCCAATCTCGAAGCTCCAACTCAATCAAGCATATCCCATATCTTGATCAAGTTACATGCATCCATTCACTATGGACCATCCATACGAATGAATCATGTCTATTTGAGTTACAGTCAATCAGATTAAGCAACGATTGCATAATCGGACTTAGAAAACGAAATTTTTCGGAATCTGGACCTCGGACCGTCCGTTCTAGACATAGAACGGACGTTCCATGCTTCGCAGAACGAGCGGTCCGACTTCAGAAGTCAGAACGGACGTTCCACGATGAAACAACACAGAACGGACGGTCTGCAGTTGGCGGAACGGATGGTCCATGACAGCAGAACGGACGGTCTCAACCAGCCGTTAGGACGGTCTCAACCAGCCGGAACGGACGGTCCGTAGCAGACGGAACGGACGGTCCAGTGCGGACCATCCGTTCTGATCTATGCAGTCCGCCACCACGGACCGTCCGGTCTAGCTTACCCAGAACGGACGGTCTAGGATTCGTCCACGTGATCAGTTCACGTTCTCCGGTGTTCTCAGTCCCGATCAGACCCGAAACCGATCCAAATTCACCTGTGGACCCAAAATTCAAACTCCTGCACTCTATGCAACATGAAACATGCAATCTACCATAGATTCAATCATCAAACATGCATAGAATTCAAAGCAAACATGGATTCAAACGATTCAAATTCTAAAACGTGCGTGATTGGGTTCTACGAAATCAAAACAGAGCAACCAGGCTCTGATACCACTGTTGGGTTTCCTGGGATCTCTAGAGCGAATCCTATTCCTAAGAGATCGATTCTAGGGTTTGCGCAGCGGATGTAAAACAAAAATTTAATAAACCCTAGAACCATGCTTCTATGATTCGTAGAAACGTTAGAACGCTTACCTCAATCGATCCGGGGTCTGTATCAATTGAAGAATTCGTCTGATCACGAAAGAGATGAAAAATACCTCACCCTCTACAAGTATCCACACCTCGGGATGGATTCCAACTATTGGAACTTGTCTGCTAGGACCCGAATCTGCTATTCGGTTTGATGCTTCGAGAAAACAAGACTTGGAACTCTTAGAACTCTTTGGATCTCACCAAAAGCTCTCCAAGTTCTGTACCAGACGGCTCTCTAAGTCTCTTAAACGATTAGGGTTTTAATCTCCTTCTTATAAGGTGATTTAACCCTAATTCGGTCTAATTTCCGAAAAACCCGAAACCCGGAACGGACGGTCCAGAATTACATGTAGACCGTCCGTTCCATGTCGAAACACGTGGAACGTCCGTCCCAGAAAGCCAGAACGGACGGTCTGTTATCAACGCGGACCGTCCGTTCCAACACTTAGAATGGACGGTCTGTGACTATTCGCAGACCGTTGGGTCTGGACTTGGCGGACCGTCCGTTCCGGACTTCTGGTCCGTACGTTCCAGACCCTTCCGTCATGGTTTTTCGGTCGTTTTCTCGTGCGTTTCGTCCTTCCCTGCATGTGTGATCCTGTAGGCTCATTCGATATAGCAGTATAACCCGAAATCTCTATT
>NW_010965364.1:173961-176565 GCF_000463585.1 Tarenaya hassleriana | reverse complement strand
TCCAACGAATACCTATGATTGTGATCGTATCCAATACCTATGATCATCTATATGATCATCAATCACACATCATACTAGTCTTGGTATATCATCATTCCCACAATGATACACGACTAGGGAGTTTAGTATTGTTCATAACAATACATGAATTTCATAACACATAAGTATGCATAATATGTAATGAATAAAACACTCATCCATCCATAAATAGACCGAAAGTGTCAATACATCAAATACATCTAAACAAAACTCGCATAACAGTACATCATAAAGCACTAAACCAACACGAACGTCACGAGAAATGACGGGCATGTAAGGCGCACCTAGTCATGCGATGTGACTAGGGTTTACAGCTAGCTCTATGGCGTGAGGCCATACGGGCATTAATGTGATTGTATTTTGATGTGATATGAGTATAGGCTTAATGCTGAATGTTATATTTTGTGTTTTATCGTTTTAATACCATTCTCGCTGGGAAGGGTTTACTGGGTTCAACACGGGTCATTCACTAAGCAGTTGTACTTAGCCCTCGTAGTTTCACCTTTTTCAGATCACGAGGAGCACGAGTAGCACACTTGGGGTGACGACGACTTCGAGAAGACAGCATCGTGTACGAAGTTTCCTTCTTTGTATGTTTTGAACTATGGAACATGATTTATACGTTTGTATGTTTTTGAACTTCACAGACCAATCTTTCTTTACCATATCTTGGCATTTGTGAACCATCGCAGCGTAAAAGAGAGCTTGTATAGGTTCTCTATCAATGAGATAGTAGTTTGTGAATATGTCTGAATCTTCAGCTTTCGCCAACCTTTCTTTCATCCCAATCGGAGAACATTGTACACGCCCCAAACCTCCGCCTTTACAAATTGCAAAGCCCATGAGAGCTCCTTCGAAAACGGACAAGAGGGTGAAGGCATTTAATAAGCGCTCCATTTTTTTTGTCGACACTTCTCCCAACGATCATTCTCTCTTCGAGTCCCAAACCCTAAATTCCCATTTCTGCCATTAAAGCACGTATTCAAAAGCTCGACAGTAGAGAATATCCAGAGGAAGAATGTCGAACAAGACCTCAATTTTCCCCATGTCTGCATCGCAGCATTTCAATGATTACGAATTCGATCCTCAGATGGACTATTCCCAGGTTCTTTCTTCACTTTATTTGGTCTCCGTCGTCTGAGTTGTTTTGGGTTTTATGAAGTTTTATGGAATGGATCTTGTTTGATTCCGGAGTAAGAACAACTAAAATCTTCTAATTTCGGATTTCCTGTGTTTTTTTTTCTGGTATGAGAATGAAAATTGAAGGTTCTGGAAGAAGAAATGAATCATAAAAGAGAAACATTTGTGAGATCCTCCATTGATGTGCTTCACTTCAAATTCCAGAAACCCATTTCGAGAAGACGATACCCGATCCGAATATCTTTAGTTTTTTTTATCTTGAACTCGGTTCATTAAATCCGGTTTATCGAAGAATCTAAAATTGAATATAAAAAATTGGTTCGACACGTCATACGCCACGTCAGATCGGTCAACACGTTTTTTTTACCAATTAACGTTTTTTTACCAATTAACGCTAAGTACGATTATAGACTTTTTTAATAAGTTCAGTAATTACGTGTTCAATTTTGTAAATTTAGAAATTAGTAGATATTTTTGCAAATTTAGAAATTAATATTAGTTGGGTATATTTAGGTTCTTTTTTCTAATTTTATTTTATAACATTAGAAATTGCGTTTGGTTTTATCCTTTTAAAATAGACTCCAAACATATCATTTCTTGGTTAGCGTGCAGACACGCGTATGTATATATGCAGTAGTTTCTCTTGTGCTTCCATTTTCACAATTCCTCGTAATAAACGACGAAACTCCCAAAAAAAAACCTTAGCGAGCTCGGCAACTATGGAGATCAAGCCTGGTTTATCCGCTCTCGTCACCGGCGCCGCCTCCGGGATCGGTACTGTTCGTGCTGGGTTTTGTTTTTTTTGGTTTAGTTTATGTGATTTATGGTGGTCCTCGCCGGATGCTTTTTTGTTTGAGGCGAAGAAATCGCACTGGCCAACTTTGCTGGGTTTGGATTCTTCGTATTGGAATGGAATTTGGAGTAATGGAAATCTGACCGTTGAATCTGTTCGTGTGTATACGATGTCATTTCCGTCCTTGTGTCCGTATAAATCTGTCACGGACACGAATCGGCGCGAGTTTTTTGGTCCTGAGATTGTTTTCATGTGATAATCTCTGTGAATTCGTTTGTAATTCGTTGATGATGAGAGGTTGATTGATTTTGTGTAGGTAGAGCTGTCAGCTTGGCTCTTGCAGAGAAAGGGGTATTTGTAACATTAGCGGACTTGTCTGAGGAGGAAGGAAGAGAGACTACTTCTCTCGTTCGGAAAGCGAATGCCAAATTCCATCCAGGGATAAGCTTTCCATCTGCAACCTTTGTTAAATGTGATGTGACTAATAGAGGTAATTATGTCGCAGACATATCTGGTCTTTGTTCTCTTCCGTGGTATACGATCAGGAGCTAGTTCAATTACGTTACCGTCCCAAATCTTGTTTGTTGTTTGTAAAAAGTATCATCTGGAACGAGGGTATTCCTGTGTAGGGA
>NW_010965364.1:166559-173854 GCF_000463585.1 Tarenaya hassleriana | reverse complement strand
TGTACACATCCTCGAGCAAATTCCCGTTAAGGAATGCGGTCTTGACGTCCATGTAGGGAACAAGTCTACTTGATGACAGATACAGGGATTCAAGGAACAATATTTTCTCAATGTGTTTGTTTCAATTTTCTACTAGTGTTTCTGATTGATGACAGACACACGAAATTTGCTTCAATCTTCAAGTAGTAAAAACACAGAATACTGCACTAATAATTGTGACAGAAACAAAGGCTACTAGAATTAGGACTAAGTGTTTATCTTATTCTCTACTTCTCCCCTTGTTAGCTGTTTAAGAAGTGACATTGAATGTCGATCCAGTCCGGTTGTCTTAGTCTGTATTGATTCTCTAGTTTTGGGCAGGAAATCTGGTCATTGCCTTTGAGAAGCACTTAGCCACATATGGAACTCTGGATATCTGCATTAACAACGCTGGGATTGGAAATCCTGTACCATTCGACAAAGATGATAGTGATGGCTCTAAATCATGGAAACACACCATAGATGTGAACTTGGTTGCAGTGATTGAATGCACACACCTTGCAGTAAGTGACTAAGATATTAAAGTGGATTCCCGCTTTACATGTTTAGACACCGCTATGTCAATATTTCTATTCTCGATTCAGTTGATTACTTTGAGCATTTGTCAATCAAGGTGTGCAATTTCTTTTTTGATCACAAAATCAATGAACCCTTACCATTTTCGAAACAAAATTCATTCTCCACAAGAAATACTTGATTATTTTGGAAAAAAAAGCCTAAACATTATCTATCATCTTCAATTGCATTTTAGGCTTTGTCAGAGAGTTCACTGTTGGTTTTTTCTCCAATTGTTGTATCTTCGAAAATCCTAATTAATATTGCTGTCCATGTATTGGTAGATCGAAGCTATGAAATCAAAACAAAATCCTGGCGTGATCATAAACATGGGCTCTGCAGCAGGTCTTTATCCAATGACCTTTGATCCTATCTACTCTGCCTCCAAAGGTTTGCTTTTGGTTTCTTGTGCTATTTCTTTTATAAGTTAATTGAATCATGTGTACATTCTATATACATTTATAATTTAATGCAATATGTTATATGATGTGAATCCTATAACGAAAAGATCTCTATTTAACCAAGGTACAATCAATTGATGTCACCAAAACCCCTTAACAACTAGCGAATAAAACCGACGAGTAGTATCAATCCTTGAGGATCTCCTAAATCCAATCCAAACCTAGCTATGAAACCAACGGGTAGAAGATTCTATAAACACGTGTGGTAAACGTGCTTGATGAGTATAACGAGATAAGATTGATTCAATTACAAAGTCTGAAACTAGTAGAACGAAGAAGGATCATTTTCGGCTTCATTAGAAAACCAAAATAATCTCAAAAAGTTTGCCCGCCTTCTTGCATTCAAGACCTTAAATAGGTCCAATAAACCCTAAAATCCTAAATAATTCAAAATTATGTAGTTTTAAGCAAAGTCCAGAACAACTAAAACTGAACGGATCGGGTATGAATCTGATTCGGTCTGGTTTACATTTATGAGAAAAATCAATGAGAGTGGAACGGTCCGAGTTAGTACCAAATCGGTCTGAGATAAACTTCAGAGCAAACACGATGAAAATTGGCTCAGTCCGGTTTAGGAATATATCGGTCCGAATTAAACTTTTGAGCAAACGCGATGATTCGATGAAACTGGATCGGTCCAATTTTAATCTAAATCGTTCCGATTAAGTTTCTTAGCTAATAGACTTGACTTGTACGAGCATGTCCAATATTATCCGTCTATGCGCCCATGCTTGTTCCCACCTTGTCCATGCTTGAATTCCTGAGGGTTCATACACACGAATGCCGCTTGTAACCCTCTTGCCCTTGCTCGTGTAGGTGTCACTCGAACGTTTAGTTCATCATGTTCTTTAACCCTTTCCCATGCATATATGCTTAGGATGTCCTCATCATTATATTTATTCAGGTGGCGTTGTCTTATTCACCAGATCACTAGCGCCTTACAAACGTCAAGGTATTCGCATCAATGTGCTTTGCCCTGAGGTAAGAAATGCATCTGAAATTTTTCACAATGTTTAGTTACTCTCAACCTTTCCAAATGTTTCTTTCTCTAAAATCAGTGGGATTTGACAAGCATGGAAGGTTTGACCCTTTTGAATATCCACCACCTAGACGTATGGACTATAGAGAATATTGATCCTTAAAGATAGTAAATTTTGGTAATTATATCACAAGCTTGGGCATCATTACGTGTAATAGATGAGAACAACCACTTTTTCTTCTCTGGAAATTTCTTCTTGGCTTAAAAAGAACCTTTTGTTCCCGTGTACAACGCAGGCCGATAGATGCGCTGATTAGAAAAGTGGAGAGTATAAGAATGGAGATGAAGAGAAAAAGAAGGGGTAGACCTAGGTTTATATGGGAAGATGTCATTAGGAATGACTTGGAATCGTTGCAAATTCCGTAAGAGCTAATGCAAAACCGAAACGAGTTGAAACGAAGAATTCACGGCCGACCCTAAATAAACTTTGGAATAAGGCGATGTTGATGTTGATGTTAAATGCATCTGTTATTCAGCCCTTATAATACTATAGAATTAAAGTAAGTTCTTTTGCTGATGTTTGTTGTTTGAAGTTGTGGTTAATGCGCTTTCGTGATGCAGTTCACTGAGACAAATATGGGTGCAAAAGTACATCCTGTGATTATTCAGTCACTTGGTGGTTTCCTGCCTATGGACTTATTGATTAAAGGTTTGTGTTTAACATAATGTATTTTGAGGCCATCTGGTTTTGTTTCCACTATGAGGATTACTTATATGCCTCCATGCTACATTTCTTCCGATTTACTAGAAAGAACAGTAACCTGTGAATCACAGGCTGTGATATGTGTTGAAAGAAGTGGAGCATTAAAAATGGTGTTTCATTTTTTGCGGACTTTTTACCTTTGGTATTTTACGGGTAGTTAAATGGTATCATCTCACACAATCTATGTGCATGCCTTAATCCACATATGAGGGCAGTTTACTCATCCACACAATTAATTTCAGGCAGTCTTTCCATACAAGAATGATAAAATCAATTAATGCTCAATCTTTTGATTAGACTCATGGTTCAAACGTATTGTTGGTCCAGGTATTTTTGAGCTTATAACCGATGAGAGTAAAGCCGGTTCGTGCCTGTGGGTTACTAAACGCAGGGGTTTGGAATATTGGCCAACCCCCATGGAAGAAGCGAAGTACTTGGTGGGTTCAAGTTCCAGGAAGAGAGCTCCTTCCTTTAAAGTATCTTCAAGTTTTCAACTTCCCCAAAGTTCTGAGAAAATGTAAGTGAAATATCTGAAAGTCCGAGGCCAGAATATTAGTGGATATGTGCTGTCTTTCTTCTCAATTTTAGATTATATACTCATCGATTGCATGATTTTTCCTTCAGTATTGTGCACACCTTATCTCATCATTTCCGTGATGCTACCCGCATAGTTCGCACACCACTGGCATTACCTATTGGACGAGACCAAGTTCTCCTGAAAATCATCTATGCCGGTGTTAATGCTAGTGATGTAAGATTATGCTTACACATCGATTTGACAATCTTCCCTGTCAGCTTTACATTTTATCTCCCTTATATCGATACTTAAAGAATCTTTGAAGTTCTCTAAGAATTGGATTTATATTAACTGTTCATCTCGATGACCTACTTAAACCTCCAAC
The DNA here is from genome assembly GCF_000463585.1 of Tarenaya hassleriana. Lineage (NCBI taxonomy): Eukaryota > Viridiplantae > Streptophyta > Magnoliopsida > Brassicales > Cleomaceae > Tarenaya > Tarenaya hassleriana. The sequence goes on along the minus strand of NW_010965364.1, from coordinate 170,155 downwards.
TGTTCTTTACATCTTCTCTTCTTCCTAATGAATGCACAATTCACCTATTTCTCCTGCTATGGATATCAGCATGTGAACTTCTGGATTTTCCTTGTACTTCGAATTACAAGCAGGTAAACTTCAGTTCAGGACGTTATTTTAGTGGAAACAACAAAAACCAGGGTTCAAATCTCCCTTTTGATGCTGGATTTGAGGTATGATATTTTGTTCTTCAACTTTTGTGGTTTTCTTTGGTTTGCCATCAGGCCATATTTTACTGGTATCATATAAATATTTTTTTCTGCTGGTTCTATATTGCAGGGAGTTGGAATAATTGCTGCTGTGGGGGATTCTGTTCGTAACGTGGAAGTCGGGACTCCAGCTGCTGTCATGACTTTTGGAGCGTATGCTGAATACATGATAGTATGGCTCCTAAACCTTATGAATGCTACAGAACTGTATTGAGGTATCTTGAGGTTTCAATGATGGACAAGATCTTGTCTATTTGAGATTTAGGTCTCTTCAAGGCATGTGCTTCCTGTTCCAAGACCAGATCCAGAAGTCGTTGCCATGCTTACTTCAGGATTAACCGCATTAATTGGCCTTGAAAAGGTTATCATTATGATGCCGCTAGATTCATTACGCTTTCATATTTTGTTACCATTTGCATAATTGCATGCGAGAGGTACAGGGTTCGATCCCCTGCATCTCCACTCGTTTCTCTAACTTGGGACTAAGGCGATGTTGATGTTGATGATGTTACATTATTTCTTTTTCATTTCAGTCATCCATATACTTCGTTTTAAGATGCTTTAGTAATTAATCTGAGCAACAATTTGTTCTTTTTGTTGAATTTTCTGCCTGATATGCCCCTTTTTTTTGTTATAGTTGAAATGCCGTAATTATCTTTAAGTTGCTAGTGTTTTGCTTTTTCTGACAACTCTATCGTATCCACAGGCAGGACAAATGAGGTCTGGCGAAACCGTTCTTGTGACTGCTGCTGCAGGAGGCACAGGGCAGTTCGCTGTCCAGGTAAGAAAACATTGTTTGTAGTGCAAATGGTATGATGATTATGCATTGTATTAGATTTATATCCAATAACCGGTCATGTGGTAGCTGCAGCTTTATGCACAATTTTATGATCTCATTCTTGTCTGGGTTCTCCTGAGTTTAATTTATTCTCTTTCTGACAAATGGAAGTATTTTAATTCTGCTAAAAACGAGAATAGAAATGTGTTGTATATGCAGCTTGCAAAATTAGCAGGGAACAAGGTGGTTGCTACTTGCGGAGGATCAGACAAGGCCAAGCTTCTAAAAGAGATGGGGGTTGATCGGGTCATAAACTATAAATCTGAGGATATCAAGACGGTATGCCTCGAACATTTAATAGATGTAGCTAGGAAAAAAAGTTAAGTAGAAAGATTTAGCTTGAGTTATTTTCTTCTTATATTTGATAATTATGCACTTCAATCTGTTCTTACCAGGTCTTAAAAAAGGAGTTCCCAAAGGGTATCGATATCATATACGAATCTGTTGGCGGTAACATGTTTGATTTGTGTTTGAATGCTCTAGCTGTCCATGGACGACTCATTGTGATCGGGATGATTTCCCAGGTTCCTTATTATTTCACTCTGTATCTTTTATTTTATCTTATGAATTTCCATATGTCTTGTTGTAAGGATTCCATGTTGCCTTAACAACCTTATGCCCACGGGCAACCAGTTCTGTTTTATGCTGTAATCTGTTTTTTTTTTCAGTATCAAGGTGAACATGGATGGAAACCGGCGAATTACCCAGGCCTCTGTGAGAAAATTCTAGCAAAAAGTCAGACCGTGGTATGTTTTAGATGACTGAAACTATGTTCTTGTTTTTCTGTGTTTCATCATTTCTGTCATATGATCAGGCTTCACATGGATGTTTTGTGTATTACTTAATCATAAACTCTGAACCCTAAACCGTTTCGAGGTAAACAGTCTAAGCATTCTATTACTCGAAGATAAAATTGAAATTTTAGAATACATGATTTCTCTAAGATTTTATATGTTTTGACGACGAAATTTTGAATATCCTGAGTTTTATGAATCCTGTAATTCCAACTAGAAATACACCATGGGTTAATGATGGACGCTTGTTATTTTCATAGATTTTTTTTTTTTGTTTTGTTTTGACATTCAGATTAATGGTTTTCAGGCCGGTTTCTTCCTGGTGCAATATAGCCAGCTCTGGAAGCACACTCTGGACCGACTCTTCCACCTTTACTCTCTCGGAAAGCTTAAGGTAATATGCAAGAAAACCATTCGTCTCCCTCCTCGTTGATTATTATTCATTCTGAATGCTTTGTTAGAGTGAATTTTAGGTTTCTTTTACTTACCCTCGACATTGAGCAAGCGATTATGTTAAGGTTCAGAATCTGAAACTCAACTTTCCAGCACCAATCGAACCTTTATTCCTCACCGAAAACCTGAATACAACTTTGAATGATCTTGATTTACGGGAGGATCCCAACTCTCATTCCCCAAACAAACCCTAACCCTTTCTCAAACTTCTGCGTTCTCCTTTCTCCTCTATCTAATCTGTATTTATAACTATTCATTACCGCAACTACTAATTAACTAATACTAACAGGCCCATACTAACTATAGTCCAGCTTCAATGAATCTACATAACCCATACATCTATCAGATTACTCTATTCCTGAACTCTGATTTTGCATGTTTGAATTATACAGGTATAAGCAGACGCTTGCTTATGCAAATGTACCAAAGCCGTTGTTTTTGTTCATAAATATTGTTCCCACTAAATCATCTGCTGCGTCATCTGTCTTATAGGTTGCAATAGACCCGAAAAGGTTTATGGGTCTGGATGCTGTTGCTGATGCGGTTGAGCATCTGCATTCGGGTAAAAGCACTGGGAAGGTTAGACCATTACTTGCATCGTTGCATTAGCATAGGGTTTATCTATTTAGGGGAAGGGATGGGCGGGTACCTGAATTTTCCGGCACACCTGCCTTGGCCTCAACCCCTCAGGTTCCTCGATCAGGGTATTCGGTCTCGGTCTTGTGGAAGTTGGGTACCCAGGGGATAAGGTAGGGCTCGGGTATCCGGCTGACAGGGGGCGAGATCATGACAGGGTGAGGAAGAAAAGAGGAGGTGTTATTGAGACCTGAGAGGACGAGAGATGTATATGGGAGGGCGAGGGTGAGGCAAGGCGAGGCGAGGTGAAATCTCTCCTGGCGAGAGCCACGAAACCCTAATGAAATCCCTGAACCAAATTTAGAAATTTCAAAGCCATGTGATAAAAAAACTAACGAAACCTTTAGCCGTTTGTCGCCTTCCTCTTGCGGCTTGGGGTTTCATCGCCGGCTCGCCCTCTCTCCCCCTTTCTCGAGGTTACTCACGGGTTCAGGTGATCCCCAGACGGAAGCCGAACCCAAATTTTGTATACCCATGGGACCGATACCCACGCCCAGCCGTACATCTAGTTGATCAATAGAAAGAAAATCCTTACATTGAACAAACAGAAAATGATATGGACAAGATATATAAAAACCCAATGGATGGAATCTATCTACTGAGATCCAATGGATGGAACCTATCTATTGACAAAGTCCTTTCATA
>NW_010965364.1:154665-166125 GCF_000463585.1 Tarenaya hassleriana | reverse complement strand
ACGCTCTTGACATTATAGTATTCGTGACAGTGTCGTATGATTTGTTTTACATCTATTAGGGCATTTTTATCAACACTTTTGATGTTTCCCAGCATTAGTCTATTTAAGGTTGGTAACAAGGAATCTGCTTCACAGGTTATTGTCTGCATCGATCCAACGTTCGACCAGCAAACGTCGAGATTGTGAATCGACATCGGTCATGTTTCACCGTAATAAGCACAAAAGGAACACAGATCTCTAAGTTCCTTAAAAGTTTTTATGCATCGCATCAAAGAATGTGTCTTTTGTGTAAGTTTGGTGAACTTCGATTTTATTGGTAAATACGACCATCAATAATGCCTTCTTGGGTGAACTTCGATTTTAATTCTAGTCTTTTTTTTAAAAAACAAAGTGTATCATGTACTTATGGTCGTATTTATTTAACGCATACATTGTCTAGTAGTTGCTTAGGGATGAATATTTTGGTTCGGGTTTATATAATCTAGATCAACTATAAAGTTGTGAACCGAGTCTTTTTTCTTTAAATTCAATTAATTGGATCTGAATTAAAAACCCTTGTCGAATAAATAGAAAACTAACGTACAAACCAAGATAGTATAACTTTTACAATAGAAAAATCAAATTAAAAAACTAATTGTACTAGTTAGATACAAAGTACCCACTCCTAACATTGTCTAACATGTGAACTTTCTCTATTCGTTAATCTTTTGGAGCTATGAATTAGTTGATGATATTGTCAATGGAACAGAAGTTGTATCGTGTCAATGTATTTTGCTTTATGAAAAAGTCGGATCCTTTTAAGTAAAACGGAAAAACTAACCAATTCTATTCACTTGGTTAGAGCTACTCAACATCCAAACGAAACTCCCGCCAAGTTTCAATCTACTCTCACAATGAATTCTACCGATCAAAAATCTTACCAAACATAAGCGCTTACCAAATAAACGGAGATTTTTCCATTAGGTCTCCCCCTCATATCCACGGTCAAACACTCACCAGAGAAAAGATATTTGTCCAATCGGTGTCTCCTTCAAACTCACACTCACCAACAAAAAAACTCTCTTTCAGTAAAAATATGCTCTTGCTCTCTATAGAGCTGATATGCACTTGTGTTTTCTTAGATATCCACGAATTGATTTGATAGACTTCTCCTTGATTTTCTCTGATTTAATCTCTATCTTCAAGATCACATCTATATCTCTATCTCTTTAGTCTTTGACTTTATCAGGTCTTTGACTCTATCTGAAATTCTTCACATGTATCTCATATTTTCATGAACTCTATCTCGCCGGATTCTTCTCCTGAAATCTCTCAAGGTTGTTGAACTTGCATTATCCATTTAACAATCAAAACAACCAAATTCCACATGTACAAATAATTTCTCTAACAATCTCTCCCTTTTTGGTTATTTCAGATCATGCACACACACATAAAAAAGGTTCTAACTTCAGCACAACTTCGCATCATGATTCAAACATATTTGACATTGATTCCGAAGTAACTTTGACAACTTTACTAAGTCGAGTTTGACTTTGAATTTGAAGTTACTCTGACCACTTTGATTTTGCCTTCTCCTTTATTCTTGGACGTTCTCGGTTTGTCTTCTAATGGAATCTTTTCTGCTTCACTTACATGACTTTTTTGAATCTTTCTTTGGATCTAGGAGTTCACACCTATTGTCACACCAATTTTCTGTTCACCTCTTAGAAATCTCATGCAGATTGTTTAGAGAAACAAATACACTTGTAGAAAGATAATATAAGCGACATCTCCTTTTCATCTAAGAATTTATTGTAAGTCTCTGATATTTCAACTCTATATTGTCTAATAACTGAGTCATTACCTCACCACACAACCCAAATCAGGTTTAATTTTTGAAAATCAAATGAAAATTGCGAGATTAATTAGGATCTTTCAAATTTCAAATCTAATACCATCATTCAGCAGATCATTAGAACGCAATGCTTGATCAGTTAAGTCAGAGATATCTCACTTTTCACCAAACTATACTTAACTGACTTTTCTTCCCCTGAACTTACGTTGAAATCGAGCATGCAAGTTTTACCATTTAAGCCCAAACTACCTCAATGAGATATATTCTTGTAATTACTTAAAATTACAGTGGAGTATGATGCATCAATATCATATGCCCTTAGACCATCGTATAGACTGCATGCGGTTCAATTTAGACACGAGTGATTCAATTTTCCAATCTATTCATATCAATTTTTTCTCCTTTCTGTTTTCTTCCTTTTTCCTTTTCCTTTTTCTTCTCTATTCTTTTTCTTTTTTTTTTTTCTTTTCTTTCTTTTCCTTCTTTTTCTTTTCTTTTCTTTTTTTATTACTACTTAGGAGTACTAAGCCAACATAGGAGTATCAGGAGATGTCTATGTCACTATTTTTTTTCGAAGTGTACTTGACATAACTGTCAGGTATCGCTGACTCTCCTTCGTAATCATTGAACCAAATCACTTTTGAATAGACATCATCAGAGATAAAATCAGATTTCTTCTAAACCAAAAGAATTTTTTTAAACACGTAAACTCATTCATGTCAAGTGGTTTCATAAGGTTACCAGTTAATTGGCGTTCAATGGTTGCATACTCAATCAAAAGACTACTATAATGTGCTCTTTGAGAAAGTGGTGTTGAATCCATACATTCCATTTGAGTGTACCCTTGAGCTACTAACCTACCTCTGTTGCGAATGACTCTTTCATCTTTATGCATTGTCTTGAGGTAGTACTCATCATTCAAAACCTCGTTCATCTTAGTAGATTCATCCTGCAAAATAAAGTACACAAACCTAACCATATCTTGATAATTCAATCGAGGTTTGTTTCTTATCTGTTGTAGATCATTCATACTTCCAATCACATTTTCAGCTGAGTGGTTTCGATGAACAAGGGGCTCAAGATCATCTTTCAAATCCTCGTCTTGCACTTCTTCAAAAGTCTAAGATGAAGTGAAATATACCTGGTCAAAATTTGAGTGATCATTGACTGGTCCTCGAAGTATATCAGATATCTCATATGCTTCTCTGCACTTTGGTGCCATAACTCTGTCATCGATTTATCATCTTGAAGATTTATCCAAGAATAATAGTTATTTGATGTTTGCTTTTCTATCAACGCATACTCATTCAACGAATTAGTGACTAAACATACATGTTTAGTGGAGTGTACCTGAAGTCCAGTGTCACAAAGTTGACTTATGCTAATGAGATTCGCTTTTAGTCCTTCTACCACATTCACATCTGTAAGGGTAGGCAACCTAGATGAATTCAACATTCCTTTTCCAATGATAATTCCTTTTCGTCCATCACAAAATATAACATTGTCACCCTTGTTGCTTTCTTCAAAAGTAGAAAGTAGGCTCATGTCATCAGTCATGTGTTTCGAGCATCCACCTCGAAATTCCGCTGACTTTCTCTTGAATTCGATATCGAAAACCCCCTAACCCATGCTAGATCCGTCTCAGAAACCTTGAAGAATCGTGAAGGACGTCACAAGCACTTGCGGTTAGTACTTGATAAGTCGAAGAACCCTATATGACGCAAGGAGTTCGGTTTCTAGTTCTCAAAGGAACTTCAGAGAAAACTCTCTCGATCTCTAAGCAAAATGGTCTAAGTCCCCCACAATAATCCCAGACGAATTATAAGGCGAAAACCCTAAAAACACACTAGGTCCAAAACAACAACGTTTTATGTCACTCGCAATAAAACACCAAAACACTCGCAAAGCACAATGCTCAAATGACACGATCGGTCTTCGGCTCGGACCAAAATGTCCATCTTCCGTCTTCCGACTTCTCGTTCTTCCTTTCGCCTCCATGCTTTGGGGCATTATAAAAAATACCCTTACTTTGCTATTTTGACTTCAAGACATACCCTTCTTTAGCTGTGACTCTGTGACCCATGTGATCAGAAATTTAATCTTGGTCATTTTGGTCGTAACGTTAAATTTATGATGATCACACCCATTTATTATGTTTATATCTTATATATCTCACTAATTATTTGATAAAAAAATTATAAATTCAATTATGATCAATATGACGAAGATTAAATTTCTGGTCACATGGGTCTCATTGGTCACAGCTGGGGAAGGGTACACCTTGAAATAAAAATAGCACAGGGAGGGTATTTTTGATATAATGCTCCATGCTGCTTTAGCTCCTCCGTGAACATACAGATGAACATCGTCTGCATCCTCTTGATCTCTGCTCTAGTCATCGGTCCATCAATCTTTAGATCCTTCTCTACGATTGGCTCCCGCTCATCTTAAGTTCCATCAATGCCCAGCTAACTGTCCTCATCACACTAACTCGGTTTGAGTTAGAGGCCTGAAACCGTTTCTCGACATCCTGATTTGATTCAATATCTATGTATTCGTGTTGGTTTAGGTGTTCTATATGTTGCTTTACGATATGAGTACCGTGACATTATGTATTGACAGTTCATGATTTTGGTTAAGTAAATGAATGTCTTTTTCTTTATTCGTTTTGCATATTTGTTGAATAATGAAATCCGTGGTTCGTTATGAATGATCCTAAACTCCCTAGTCATATATTATTATGGGAATGATAATATATTAAGACTAGCATGAGGTGTGATAGATGATCATACGGATGATCATGGATCACAGTCATGGATACTGATTTAGAATGAAGTACTTGATGACCCGCATGAGATTGTCACATGGACATGAGTCATGACTTGAATCTCATGTGATAGGTTCATGATTGGAAATTTTAACCTGAGATGTCTATGGTTTTCGACATGAGGAGAGTCGTACTTTGATTGCATCAAACATCTTGCGTAACAGGAAGATTATAGCGATGTCTCTTGGGTACGACACGAATAATGTTACAGATAGTAGATAGTCAATATGGAATTTGTACCCCTCATCCTGAGAGAGATAACGCTTGGACCCCTCGAGTGAGTTGAGACTGAGATACACGCAATCCAATGATAAATCATCTGATGTTTCAGTTAACTCAATGAACAAGAAAAGCAGACGAATCTGATAAGATGGCATGCTCCATGTCTTATGTTCGACATATGATATCGCGTTATAAATGTATCATTGTACTGGTTTTCGTTAGATCATGAGACTAACTTTATTAAGATTAAGTAGTCACAGTGTCTTCCTAGAGACTGCCTATGACTTATATTACCGAAATCGAGATTCTGCGTCTTACTGTTATTCCGGATGAGTCTACAGGGTCACACACACAGGGAGGACTTATGTGTAGAGTATCGAAAAAGAGAAATCAGATTTGGCCTGAAAAACGGTTGTACGTCAAAACGAAATCAGAAAGCCGAGATATTGGTTCTGCTAAAATGGAATCGGCCGGTTCCATATGGAACTGGCCCGATTCCACTTTGTCCAATTTCGACCTAAAATCAGTTTTGGGCCAGAATGGAATCGGCCGGTTCCATATGGAACCGGACTGGTTCCACTTTCGACAGATTTCCTTTTTCCACTCAAATTAGGGTTTTTAAGGAACCAAATAAATAAGGCATGACCCCTAGGGTTTTGGCACACCTCCTCAAACTTTTAGAGTAGATCTAAGAGTCCAAAAACCCGCTTTTGATTCTCTGAAACCGTCGTATTATAGAGATCGAGATTTCTAGTCCTAGCAGACAAGTTTCAACTGTTGGAATCCTTCTCGACGTGTGGATATGTGTAGAGGGCTTGGTACACTTCGTGTCTTCTTGTGATCGATGATTCAGCTGCGAGTATAGGCCCATAATCGTTTGAGATTAGTGTTTTTTCTATAGATCTACAATCATGCATGTTCGGTTTTAGGATTTTGTTTAGAAAAAAATTTTGTATTTCACCTTTCACTGCATGAACCTTAGAACCAGATCTCTAGGATATGAATTGCTAGCAAGATTCCAGAAATACAACAATGGTATCAGAGCATGGTTTCATTGTTTGATTGTAGAACCTGATCCCACACGTTTTAGGGTTTAAATTGTTAAATCCATGTTTGCTTTGATATCTATGCATGTTTGATTGTTAGATCTATGGTATATTGCATATTGAATGTTGCATAGAGTGCAGGAGCTCGAGTTTTGAGTCAACACGCGAATTCGGGATAAGTTTAGATCTGATCAGAACTCGAAATGAAGGAAACATGATCTGATCACATCTATGGTTCCATATGGAACCGGACCGAGTTCAATTTCTGAGATCTTCAGACAACGTGATCTAATCATGTTGAACCGACTGAAACCGATATGGTTTCATATAGAACCGATATGATTTCAGTTTCTGAGATCGGATCTGAGACTTATCTGAACCTCTGGAATTAGACCGACTCTAATTGGAACCGAACTCGTCTTTTCGAATTTTTCGTCTTTTCGAATTTTGATTCGGTTAAGCAATTGTTGCTTAATATGATTGACTATAACTCAACCAAGCATGACTCATTCATATAGATGGTTTATAGAGAATAAGTGCATGTTACTTAACTAAGAAATTAGATTTGTTTAATTGAGTGGAAGCTTCGAGATTAGGGTTACAAAACCGAATAAATGGTCTATTCGTGTTATGTAACAGATCTGATCGAAGATAATTGTTAGTCTTTGATTGCAAGGTCAATGCTCTTAGGAGTACGGAGATAAGTATACATGTATACTAGATCGGTTAGATTTGGAGCTATTCATTAGTAGAGCACTTGTCAAGGCATCGATCGTACGTGTCATGGGTCATGCCAAAAGTGGGCGTGTCGTATTATCTTTGTGAGGCAAGGTGGAGAAAAAGTGTTTCCCACAGCTTGAACGTGAATGTGCTCGATCTGAATACGATAGAAAATCCCTCTCTAATAATGTTAAACTTATACCACCCATAACGAGAGCACTTGTCAAGGCATCGATCGTACATGTCATGGACTATGCCAAAGCTGGATGTACCGTATTATCTTTGTGAGGCAAGGTGGTGAAATCATGCTTCTCATGGCTTAAGTATTGTCTAGTTTAGGTTAAGTTATCAAGTTAGACTTTGACTAAATGGTATAGATGAGATAAGAGATATGCAATGGTATGATGATACCATAATCCCATAAAGGATCTAAGAGTCATATTGGATGTGATCGACATTAGATGTCTACCTAAATAAAGTTATGTGAAATATGGATCTTATCCCACATAGAAAATAGTAATAGGATTATTTTTCTCAGTGGAAGTTCACTCATATTACATCATGTTGTCTGTGTTAGTTATGTACTAGGTTGTAATAATGTACTAATTGATATTGCATATGGTGTTGTCTATATAATACCCCAGATCTGGATTCGAATATTCAACTAATTTTGGAAAAGAATAATTAAATGAGAGTCTTAAAACCTATAAAATTGGATCATAAGGTGACGGGAAGAGGCCAAGAAATTGTCACGTGCGAAGGAGACGGGAAAAGGAGAACAACGGGGAAATAAGGTACCTGAATCGACCGGTCTTGCCAGACCGACCATGCATTCTAGACCGAACGAACCCTGAAAACGTAGGGCGAAAACCGCGTAGACCGACCGGTCTAGACAAGCGGACATCAGCACATGCTCGCGCGATAACCTTGCACACAGGGCAAAGCAGGCTTGATCATGGGCTTGAGATTGAGCCCAAAACGCATCCCCAAACACTTCAAAAATGTCTCTAAAGGTCTACATTCAACCACCATTGGAGACAGAAGCTGCAAAAGAGAAAGTGAGATAAGAGAGAAGAAAAGGAAGGAAAGGAGAGAAGGGAGAGCGAAAGGAGCTTGTGAGAAGGAAGAGGGACATCCCTAATATGTCCAGGAAGGTTTTTTTTGAAGTGTAACAGCCCAAAATCGTCGCTCAAATCTCTGCCAAATCAGATCTGAATCTTACCAAAGGTGAGTAGCTTGAGTTGCATCTATGTGAGCTCGTTTTCATCGTTGTTATTGTGTTAAATCGATGAAACTGACGCATGATTAGAAAGAGGAAGTTTCAATGAACACTTAGAAACAAACAACACGATTTGGTTGAGAAATGAGTGAGATTTGAATGAACGAAAACTGAAGAAAAACTGAAAATCATAGAAGCACGAACCTGTTCTAAGTACATGAAATGTGAATCATTTCTCATGATGTATTAATTGTTACTTGAAATTGAAAGAGGATATTTCAATGAACGTTTAGAAATAAACGGGGTTCAATTTGGATAAGAAACGAGTGAGATATGAGCTAAAGAAGTCAGACCAGAATCTAAAAATCGCGAAATCGTGATCTGTTCTTCGCCCAGAACCACCGACCGGTCTAAGTGAAATTTAGCCAGATCGACCGTTCCAGACCTTGGAATACCTGGACCGACCGATCCAGACCAGAAAGATAAAAATGAACTAAAAGGTCTTGGAAAAAAATATAAACCTTGGATCGACCAAACTATGGAAAAATGAGCCCGGAACAACGAGAAATCGTAAGAGGGAAAGAAAAAAAATAAATCAAATAACTTTAACGCATGGTAAGGCATGAGACATACATCGAGTGAGTCGTTGCATAATGGTTGGGGGTAGCGTTGTATGGCGTAGACCGGTAGGTCGATGGGAGACGGAGTACCATGATACGCGTGATTATAGTGATGGATGAATATGCATGTTGTTTGCCATGTTTGTAGCTGACTCGTGCGATGCAGGTCGAGCATGATTGTGTTTGTATTCCGTTGTGTCACGAGAAGTGACATCGGTCGTCATGAGAAGTGACAGCGCGTGAGGCGCATATTGTCGCGTGAAGCGACGACCAATGTCATGCAATGTGACGGGCGTGAAAGACGCTCCTAGTCATGCGATGTGACAGGGTTTACAACTACTTTATGGTGTGAAGTCATACAGACTTGATTGTCATGCGATGCGACGTCCAACATCATGCGATGTGACATGCATGTGAGGCGCTCCTAGTCATGCGATGCGACTAGAATTTACGGCTAGTCCTATGGTGTGAGGCCATACGGGCAAGATGATATTGTATTTCCGTTGTGTCATGCAAAATGAAATCGATAATCACGTGATGTGACAAGCGCTTGAGGCGATATTGTCGTGTGTTGCGACGACCAACGTCACAAGAACTGATGGGCATGTGAGGCGCAACTAGTCATGCGATGTAATTAGGGTTTACGGCTAGCGCTATGGCATGAGGCCATACGGGCATGATGGTGACTGTATTTTGGTGGGGTTGAGTATATGCTTAATGTTGAATGTTATATTTTGTGTTTTATCGTTTTAACACCGTTCTCGCTGAGAACGAGTTTACCGAATTCAACACGGGTCATTAACTAAGCAGTTTTGCTTAGTCCTCGTAGTTTCATCTTTTTCAGAGCACGAGGAGCACGAGTAGCTCACCTTGAACGTCGACGACTTAAGAGGGGCAGCACTATGTATGGGTCTTGTATTTGTAGTTGAATTCGGGACCATGGTCCCAGATTTTTGAGTTTGTGTTAAATTATGATAATGCTGGACGTTTCAACTTCTACTACGTATTTATGAAATAAAAAGTTTTTAAAAAATTTCCGTATTTTGGTTTAGTATTATTTTATTGATTTTAGTCCATGTGGCACATTCTGTTTACGGGAATCGGAATAGGGGTGTCACAACTTTTGTTATCAGAGCAACGTTCCTTCCATGGGAAAGAACGACTCATTACCTTAAGGTTTTTATAATGAAAATATTTTTGAAAACCATGTCCAAAGAAAATTTTTTTGCAACGTAACCGTACATAATGATGCATTGCCTGTCGTTAGCCGCTAATGCTACTTAAACGTGGTGTAGTGAAATGGCGCCACTGCGTGCTCAGTCTACGACAGTAGACAACGACATCCCCAACCATGTTTCCCAAGCTGTTGAGTTTAGGGAATTTCAGGAGGAGATGCGGAATGAATTCCGTGCATTCCAGGAGACCATGATGCAGATCTTATTGGCACATCTTCCACCGCCACCTGTTGGTTTAGTGCTCTATGATGTACTGTTATGCGAACTTTATTTAGATGCATTTGATGTATTGACACTTTCTATTAGTTTATGGATGAGTGTTTGTTTTATTACGTATTGTGCATACTTGATATATTATGAAATTCCATGTATTGTTATGAACAATACTAAACTCCATATTCATGTATCATTGTGGAAATAATGATATACTAAGACTAGTATGATGTGTGATTGATGATCATATAGATGATCATAGGTATTGGATACGATCACGATCATATGTATTCGTTGGAGAACAGAATACTGGATTGACCCGCATGAGATTGTCACATGGACTTGCGTCATGACTTGAATCTCATATGACGGTTCCATGCACTACAAAAAAACATGCCATTTTCAACGGAAAAATCCGTTAAAAATGGCCTAAAATACGTTGAAATTATACAATTTCAACGGATTTTCAACGGATAATTTCCGTTGCAATATCGTCGTTGAAAAAATTATTTGTTGAAAACAGTTAAAAATATCAACGGAATTATCCGTTGATATTTTCAACGGAATTTTCAACCGAAATCCGTTGAAAACTTAACGAAAAATGTTAAAACGTATGCTCCATCCCGGACTCATACTGCGACTCCGATTTGCCTCGACCCTTAATTCGAATCCGTCTTAACCTGAACTTTGTCTTCGTATCCAATTTGACTTCGAAAATTCTGAAATTGTAACGCGAAATCCGCTTCCCAGTAGGTCACCCATCCTTCCACTACTCCAGCACGAGTACGCTTAACTGCACAGTTCTGATTAACTAACTTCCAACTGCTCTAAGTTAAATTTCTGATATAACATAACATTAATACATATACATGTACAAATGTTAATATGTATAAATATTTAAACATATATATGTACTTATACATATATATAAATATTTATACATGTGTATACAAGTATAAATATTTACATATACATATATATATATGTATAAATAGTTATACATGTATATACACATAAAAATATTTATACGTAAATATCTACATAAATTTTTATTCGTATATATTGTTGGGTTCCCTTCGGGTTCCTAGCATGCGATCTCATCGATCTAGGGTTTGGATTCTAGGTTTCACGCAGCGGAAGGAAAGATCTAAACCTAGCCAAACGTCACACAAAACCAATTGTGTAATAACCCGAACAATCGTGTATATCGTCGTGGGATTCGATTACTTACCTCGTTCTTTCAAGATCTGGAAGTATCAATCGATCCAGGGCCTGTTTTAATCACCAAGAGTTGAAAGCACAACCCCTCTACATGTATCCACACCGACGGGATGAATTCCAACAGTTTGGAACGTATCTGCTAGGATTTATGAAGAGAAAACGATGTCCTAGACTTGGAATCGATATTCCGATCACTAGAACTCAAGAGAAAGCTTCTCCAAAGCTCTAGAAAGTGTCTAGGACGTCTGAGAGTTCTATCTAGGGTTTGTGGCGGCTCTATCACTTAATTAGAATTGCCCAAAA
>NW_010965364.1:153492-153808 GCF_000463585.1 Tarenaya hassleriana | reverse complement strand
ATCAATGAATCAATACAAAGTCAAAATGTCATATCACGAATCATCCTAGAGCATCACAACCTACAATCTCCCACTATGCTCTATGATCTATCCTACAAGGACAGATGATAATATTGCCGACCCGCTGACGAAGCCTCTCCCTTCGTCAAAGCATGATGGTCATGTTATGGGTATGGAGATTAGATCCTTGTAGGATAGATCATAGAGCATAGTGGGGGATTGTAGGTTGTGATGCTCTAGGATGATTCGTGATATGACATTTTGACTTTGTATTGATTCATTGATTTATGAATGCATTACTTTTCCCGTTATATGA
>NW_010965364.1:138759-149476 GCF_000463585.1 Tarenaya hassleriana | reverse complement strand
ATTCAAGTCATTCCAGTCAAGTTGTTCTGATCAACTCGGATGAACTACTCTTAGTTCGTTTGAGTCGTCTATATATAGAATCTCTTGGCCAAACAACATTTGTTTGCTTTAGATTCGATACCAGAACCCTCTCAATATCCTAATTCAGAAATTTAATTCGAGACAACAATTGCACAATAAAAAAACTCTGAATTCTGGATTGTCATCAAGCTTGGTCTTATGTGAGGCTTTGATTCTAATTCTGATAATCGATCCAACACAACAATTGTTCGATCAAAATCTGAATTCTGCAGAATTACGGATTGTCCAAGGTCCAAACCGACTGTCGGTTTAATTTTGGAAAAACCCGAAGACTGGAACGAACGGTCCAGAGAAGCACGTGGACCGTCCGGGCCCCGTCCTTTCCAGAAAGCCAGAACGGACGGTCTGCATCCGTGGACCGTCCGTTCCAGACCTTCTGGAACGGATGACCGAATGCAAACCGACCCCGAATACCGAACGTTCCATCAGACCCAGAACGGACGGTCCAAGGACCAGAACGGACGGTCTGTTGAGCATAATTCGAAATCCCCTTTGATCATCGGTCCAGACCGATCGGTCCAACCCTTGGACTGGTCGGTATGACCTAATTTGACCAAAAGAAAGAACCACCGTCACGCGTAGACCGATCAGTCTACTCTCTAGACCGATCAGTCCATGCGATGGACAGATTTCGGATCTCGGTTTCGGGTCCCGTAAACTAGGGTTTTCATCCCCGTTTCGACGCACCATCAAGCCTCCTAAGAACCATAGCTCATCCATGCATTATTCAATAATCAAAATTATCAAACAAACATAGATCTCATGTTTACATGCATTCTAACCATTAAAACCATGAAAAACATGCATAGATCTATAGTCTACATGCATTCTAACAATTAAAATCATGCAAACCTGCAAAGATCTATTGTTCACATGCATCTCAACAATTAAAATCATGCAAACAAGCAACAGGCACGGCGATATACAGAGAACCAGGCTCTGATACCACTGTTGGGTTCCCTTCGGGTTCCTAGCATGCGATCTCATCGATCTAGGGTTTGGATTCTAGGTTTCACGCAGCGGAAGGAAAGATCTAAACCTAGCCAAACGTCACACAAAACCAATTGTGCAATAACCCGAACAATCGTGTATATCGTCGTGGGATTCGAATACTTACCTCGTTCTTTCAAGATCTGGAAGTATCAATCGATCCAGGGCCTGTTTTAATCACCAAGAGTTGAAAGCACAACCCCTCTACATGTATCCACACCGACGGGATGAATTCCAACACTTTGGAACGTATCTGCTAAGATTTGTGAAGAGAAAAACGATGTCCTTGACTTGGAATCGATATTCCAATCACTAGAACTCAAAATCAAGCTTCTCTAAGCTCTCATGAGTGTCTTGGACGTCTGAGGTTCATTCTCTAGGGTTTGTGGCGGCTCCCTCTTTAATTAGAATTGCCCAAAACCCTTAAAACGCGAAAACCGAAAACTGCCCGTAAGTCGGACCGTCCGTTCCAGGCCTAGAACGGACGTTCTGATTCTACGCAGAACAGACGGTCCGTTTTATAACGTAGAACGGACGTTCTTGACGCCAGGACCGTCCGTTCCAGACCTGGAAGGACATCGTTTTCTCTTCACAAATCCTAGCAGATACGTTCCAAAGCGTTGGAATTCATCCCGCCGGTGTGGATACGTGTAGAGGAGTTGTGCTTTCAACTCTTGGTGATTAAAACAGGCCCTGGATCGATTGATACTTCCAGATCTTGAAAGAACGAGGTAAGTATTCGAATCCCACGACGATATACACGATTGTTCGGGTTATTGCACAATTGGTTTTGTGTGACGTTTGGCTAGGTTGATCTTTCCTTCCGCTGCGTGAAACCTAGAATCCAAACCCTAGATCGATGAGATCGCATGCTAGGAACCCGAAGGGAACCCCAACAATCTATCCTACAAACTACCTATCTCGAATAGAGTTTGTTCGTGATCTTACGAATGCCAGCGATGATTCCGGTTGATGATCCTTTTGTATCGCGATATCATATGTCGAACATAAGGCATGGACAAGCCACCTTATCTGATTCGACTACTTTCTCGTTCAATGAGTTCGACTGTCTGAAATAGACGACGTTCGTCTATAGTGCGACCACACATTTCTACAGCCTCGCTCATACGAGAATTTAGAATCATCTGCAATGATTCAAGGATATTTACCGTAATATAACAAACATGCTAATCATATAACGGGAAAAGTAATGCATTCATAAATCAATAAATCAATACAAAGTCAAAATGTCATATCACGAATCATCCTAGAGCATCACAACCAACATATATATATATACAATATATACAATATCTAATATATCACTATAGTAAAATACATATGTATATACATAATATATACATATTTATACGTATCAATTTTTATATTTATATATATATATATACGTATATATAAAATATTGTTTATATATAAATATATATATATATATCCAATCGATTTTTCAAAAAAAAAAATTCGTTGAAAATTTCAATCGATTTTTTCAACTAAAATTGTTCTAAATTTCGTAAAATATTTCAACCGATATCCGTTGAAATTTTCAATCGATTCTTTCAACCGAAATCCGTTGAAAATTGCAACGGATTTCCGTTGAAATATCATTTTTCAACCGATATCCGTTGAAATTCCGTTGAAAATATCAACCGATTTTTTCAACCGAGATCCGTTGAATTTTTCAACCGAAATCTGTTGAAAAATTATTTTTCAACTAAAGTCCGTGTGAATTGCGTTGAAATTTTTCAACGGAATTTTTCAACGGCAATCCGTTGAAATGATCAACGAAATTTTAATGGAATTTGTCATTGAAAAGCCGTTGAAATTTCGTTGAAAAAATTTCAACGAATAAATCCGTTGAAAAATTCCGTTGAAAATCGCGTGTTTGTTTGTAATGATGATTGGATTCTAAGACCTGATATATCTACGGAATCCAACATGAGGAGTTGCGTACTTTGAATACGTCAAACGTCCTGCGTAACAGGAGGACTATAAAGGCGTGTATCAGGTATGAAACGAATCATGTGCTGGATTGTAGATAGTCAAGACGGGATTTGTACCTCTTGTAAAAGAGAGAGATATCAATGGGCCCCTCGTATGAGCGAGGCTGTAGAAATGTGTGGTCGCACTATAGACGAACGTCGTCTATTTCAGACAGTCGAACTCATTGAACGAGAAAGTAGTCGAATCAGATAAGGTGGCTTGTCCATGCCTTATGTTCGACATATGATATCGCGATACAAAAGGATCATCAACCGGAATCATCGCTGGCATTCGTAAGATCACGAACAAACTCTATTCGAGATAGGTAGTCATAGTGTTTTGCTAGAGACCGCCTATGACTTGTATATCCGGAATAGAGATTTCGGGTTATACTGCTATATCGAATGAGTCTACAGAGTCACACACGCAGGGAAGGACAAAACGCACGAGAAAACGACGGAAAAACCAAGACGGAAGGGTCTGGAACGGATGGACCAGAAGTCCGGAACGGACGGTCCGCCAGGTCCAGACCCGACGGTCCAGAATGGATTGATAACTTGATAACTTTTCTACAAACTTTTGGTGAGATCCAAGAGGTTCGAAAAGTGATTGAAGTCTCGTTTTCTCGAAGCACAAAACCGAATAGCAGATTCGGGTCCTAGCAGACAAGTTCCAACCGTTGAAATCCATCCCGAGGTGTGGATACGTGTAGAGGGCGAGGTATTCTTCCTCTCTTTCGTGATCAGACGAATTCTTCAATTGATACAGGTCCCGGATCGATTGAGGTAAGCATTCTAACGTTTCTACGATTCATAGAAGCATGGTTCTAGGGTTTATTAAATTTTTGTTTTACACCCGCTGCGCAAACCCTAGAATCGATCTCTTAGGAATATGATTCACTCTAGAGATCGCAGGAAACCCCAACAGTGGTATCAGAGCCTGGTTGCTCTGTTTTGATTTCGTAGAACCCGATCACACACGTTTTAAGATTTGAATTATTTGAATCCATGTTTTCTTTGATTTCTATGCATGTTTGATGATTGAATCTATGGTAGATTGCATGTTTCATGTTGCATAGAGTGCAGGAGTTCGAATTTTGGGTCTACAGATGAATTCGGATCAGTTTCGGGTCTAATCGGGGCTGAGAACGCCGGAGAACGTGATCTGATCACGTAGACAAACCCTAGACCGTCCGTTCTGGGTAAACCAGACCGGACGGTCCAGGGGTGGCGGACTACACAGATCAGAACGGAAGGTCCGCACTGGACCGTCCGTTCCGTCTGCTGCGGACCGTCCGTTCCGGCTTGTCTCAGAGTAGAACGTCCGTTCTGGCTTCTGATGTCGAGAACGACCGTTCTGCCAAGCCTGGAACATCCGTTTTGCATCCAGAACGGACGGTCCGAGGTCCAGATTCCGAAATTTTTCGTTTTCAGGGTCCGATTACGCAATCGTTGCTTAATCTGATCAACTGTAACTCAAATAGACGTGATTCATTCTTTATGGATGGTCCACAGTGAATGAATGCATGTAACTTGATCATGATATTGGATATGCTTGATTGAGTGGGAGCTTCTAGATTGGGATTACATAATCGAATGGATGGTCTATTCGGATTATGTGATACATCTGATCAAGGAACAATTGTTGATCCTTGATATATACAATCGTTGCACAGAAACCGGTTAGATCTAAGAGCTCTACGAGTAAAGCACTTGTCAAGGCCTCGATCGTACGTGTCATGGGCCATGCCAAAGCTGGGTGTGTTGTGCTATCTTGATGAGCCAAGATGGAGAAATGGTGGTTCTCATAGCTTGAAAGTAGATGCTTGATCTAAGTGTGGTTTCGAAAATCTCTTACTTATGTAATGCTAAGCGTGTACCTTCCATTACTAGAGCGCCTGTCAAGGCATCGATCGTCCGTTACACGGGTCATGCCAAAGCTGAGCGTGCCGGATTATCTTTGTGAGACAGGGTGGGAAATCGTGGTTCCCACAGCTTGAATATGGTTTACCTTAGGTTAAGTAGTCAAGTTTGACTTGAGAATTAATGGTACAGATGAGATGAGTATCCAATGATATTCGATATCATAGTGTCATAAACAATCTAAGAGTCACATTGGATGTGATTGACATTAGATGTCTACCTAAATAGCGTAAGGCTGAGTGTAACAACTCATTCTTATGTGAAATACGGATCTTAGTCCCATATAGAAATTTACTGTACGGTTATTTTTCTTTATGGGAATATAGCTTGTATATGCATCATGTTGTCATTGATTGATGATGGACTAGCTGGTAGTAGATCATTGATGTGTTGTCGTTGATTGATGATGGACTAGCTGGTAGTAGATCATTGATAGAATCTGCAATTTTGTTTTGTTCGTTCTGTTTTGTCTCTTTTTGTGAAGAATCGTTGTCGAGAGATCGCTGCGAGTCTTCTTTATCTGTTTCTATGTTTCTTCCTATTGATTTGAACTCGTTTGTTGTTATGGGTTGTGAATAGTCGTTTCACTGTAGCTAGGGATTTAACCTTGTAGGGATTTATTGTTGGTTGTAATGCTCTAGGATAATCCGTAATATGACATTTTGACTTTGTATTGATTCATTGATTTATGAATGCATTACATTCCCGTTATATGATTGGCACGTTTGTTATATTTCGGCATCCATGAATCATTAGCGAATGATTCTAAACTCCCTAGTCAGTCAACATTGTGGGAACAATGTTGAATTAAGACTAGCATGAGGAGTGATCGATGCATTGGATGCATATCACAATCATGGGTACTCGTTGTGAACGAGTGACTGGATGACCCGCATGAGATTGTCACATGGACAGAGTCATGACTTGAATCTCATACAGCGGTTCGTTCTTGGATCCTCAGACCTGAGATGTCTAGAGTATCTGATATGAGGAGTGACGTGTCTTGACTGCGTCAAACGTCGTCTTTAACCGGATGATTATAACGGCGTTGATCAGATACGTTCACGAATCATATGGAGATAGTAGACATGCAATATGGGACTTGTCACCTCCTTAACAGGAGAGATATCGCTGGGCCCTCTCGTGGAAGTCGGACTATGAAAACGCGTGGCCACGCTATAGATGAACTTGCATCTATTCTATTAGTCGTTTTGCCAAGACGAGAAAGCAGTTAAACTTGAAGGGTGGCTCATACCATGCCCTTGTTCAACATATGACATCGTGAGACAAAGGATCAGAACTCGAACTAATGCTGGCTTGGTTAGATCACCTCTAACTCAATTCAACGTGGGTGGTCATGGAGTCTTGGTAGAGGCTAACCATGACTTGTAGATCGTCTGGTCCGGCTGACCAAGAGTTGGTCAGCCCCGGACCAGACGCAGGAAACAGGCGGACCGAGGATGCTGGAACGGCGGACCGGAAAGGAACCAAGAGGTTTGGTCCGGAGCTGACCAAAAGTTGGTCAGCCGGACCAAACCTCCAGGTCAGACGGCGCGAGCGTCGGACTGAGCAGACGAAGAAGGAAACTTGGTCCGGAGCTGACCAAAACTTGGTCAGCCGGACCAAGCCTTCAAGTCTGGCGGACCGCGTGCTTCGGACTAAGCCTGGTCCGCCGGACCAAGCTCCTGGTCCGACGGACCGGGATCCAGAATATTTCCAAAATTCGATTTTAAGGTTTTCTAATCTTATTTAAGTTTAGGGTTTTGTCTAAACTTAAAATAGAGCCGACCTAAAACTCAGAAAAACACCCTAGAACCCTAGAGAAGCTGTTCTCTTGGATTTCTATTGTCCCGGGATTGGATCTCGTCTCTTGAGTTACCCTTTTCTTCACTAATCCTAGCAGATTCGTTCCAAATCGTTTGGAATCCTTCCCGTCGGTGTGGATACGTGTAGAGGGACTGTAACTTCAGTCCTAGGTGGTTTAGAACAGGCCCCGGATCGAAATAAACTTCAAGACTCATCGAGAACGAGGTAAGTAACGATTCCCTCGGTGATATACACGATCTTTCGGGTTTTGCGAGTTTGGTTGCGTGTGACGTTTGACTAGGTTTAGATTTTTCTTCCGCTGCATGAAACCTAGTAAACCAAACCCTAGATCGATATGATCGCATGCAAGGAACCCGTAGATTCCCCAACAGTGGTATCAGAGCCTGGTTCTCTGTATATCGCCGTGCCTGTTGCATGATTGCATGATTTAATCGTTAAATTGCATGTAATCATTGAATCTATGCATGTTTAATGATATTTGTGATTGTTGAATGATGCATGGATGGTATGGAGTCTGGGACGGGTTAACGGTGCGTCGAAACCGGGATAAAACCCTAATTTTCGAAGCCCGAAAAATCTGTTCCGAATCTGATTTGTCCGCGGTCAGCCGGACCAAAAGACAGATCAGATTCCGGACCGCGTGTTTGGTCAGAAAGTAGATCTCCGCGTCGGGAATGGAGCAAAAGTTGCTGCATTGACCGTCGGGACTTATGATCTGACTTTACCTTCTGGCCTTGTATTGGAGTTGCATGATTGTTATTTTGTACCTGCCATCAGTAGGAACATCATATCGATTTCATGCTTAGACTCAGATGGTTTCAGATTTGTTATTGAGAACAAATGTCTGTCCATTTATAGATGCAATTTATTCTATGGTAAGGGTTACCAGTTTAATGGCCTTTATATTTTGGAAGATGAACCATCTGGATACAGGTCGATCTATAACGTAAGTAGCAAGCGGTTTAAGCCGAACGACTTAAACCCAACCTATCTCTGGCATTGTCGACTTGGCCACATCAACGAGAAACGCATAGCGAAGCTTCATTCTGATGGACTTCTTGATTCTTTTGATTATGAATCAATCGAAACATGCGATTCATGTTTGATGGGCAAGATGACAAAATCTCCTTTTTCTGGAAAAGGAGAACGGGCTACAGAGTTGCTAGAACTCATACATAGTGATGTATGCGGTCCTATGAGCTCTCCCGCTAGAGGAGGTTATCTGTACTTTGTTACGTTTACTGATGATTTCAGTAGGTACGGTTATGTCTAAGATGAGACATAAGTCTGAAACGCTTGAATTGTTCAAGATTTTCAGAAACGAGGTACAGAACCAACTTGGCAAGACGATCAAGTTGCTTCGATCTGATCGAGGTGGCGAGTATATGAGCCAAGAGTTCACTGACTATCTGGCAGATTGTGGGATTGTCTCACAGCTGACTCCACCTGGAACGCCACAATGGAATGGCGTTTCCGAGAGGAGGAACCGAACCTTATTGGATATGGTACGGTCTATGATGAGTCAGGTCGATCTTCCTAAATCCTTCTGGGGATATGCTTTGGAAACAACAGCGCTTATACTGAACAACTGTCCAACAAAGTCGGTTCAGAAGACTCCATATGAGATATGGACTGGGAAGCGTCCCAGGTTAGCATTCATGAAGATTTGGGGATGCGACGTTTACGTGAAACGTCTGGCTTCTGATAAGCTATCCGCCAAGTCTGATAAATGCATATTTGTGGGTTACCCTAAGGAAACTAAAGGGTACTGGTTCTACAACCCATCTGAGAACAAAGTGTTTGTTGCTCGGAATGGATCTTTCTTGGAGAGAGAGTTCGTCTCCAAGAGAGTCAGTGGGAGTAGAATAGATCTCGAAGAAGTTCGAGAACCACAAATAGTCGAAGAACCGAACGAACAGGTCGAAACAGTCCAACCTGTATCACGAGTTGTTGAGACAGCACCTCCTAGTGAACCTCGGAGATCTGGTAGAATTCACCAAGAGCCTACAAGATATGGTTTTCTTGTGACTGGAAACAACGAACTCATGTTGTTAGAACATGACGAGCCTACGTCGTATTCAGAGGCTGTGGCGAGTTCCGATTCCGAGAAATGGCACCAGGCCATGGAGTCTGAGATGCAATCCATGTACGACAACAAAGTGTGGACTTTGGTCGATTCATTCAATGGTATTAAAACCATTGGATGCAAGTAGGTTTTCAAGAAGAAAAACGACATGGATGGCATCGTGCATACCTATAAGGCACGACTCGTAGCAAAAGGGTTTCGGCAGATTCATGGTATAGACTATGATGAAACCTTTTCACCAGTCGTGATGCTTAAATCCATACGGATTCTGCTGGCCATAGCTGCGTATTATGACTACGAGATATGGCAGATGGACGTCAAGACCACATTCCTTAACCGGGAATTTGCTCGAGGATGTGTACATGACACAACCCGAGGGTTTTGTCGATCCTAAGAGTCCGAAGAAGGTATGCAAGCTTCAGAGATCCATTTATGGACTGAAGCAGGCTTCGAAGAGCTGGAATCTTCGATTTGACGAGGCAGTCAAAACATTTGGCTTCCTGCAAAACGAAGATGAACCATGCGTTTACAAGAAGGTCAGTGGGAGCGCAGTGGTCTTCCTTGTGCTTTATGTAGATGATATATTGCTCATCGGAAATGACATTCCTACCTTGCAAGGAGTAAAATCCTGGCTAGGATCAGTCTTTTCGATGAAGGACTTAGGAGAAGCCGCCTACATTCTAGACATCAAGATCTATAGAGATAGATCGAGAAGGCTTCTTGGTCTAAGTCAGAGTACATACATTGACAAGGTCTTGAATCGGTTCAAGATGCAAGACTCCAAGAAGGGTGCCTTGCCAATGGGACATGACGTAGCTCTTAGCAAGACTCAGTGTCCAAAGACACAGGATGAGCAAGAGCGCATGAGTAGGATACCATATGCATCGGCAATTGGATCCATCATGTACGCCATGTTGTGTACTCGCCCAGACGTATCATATGCATTAAGCATGACTAGTAGATATCAATCTACACCAGGTGAGGCTCACTGGATTGCGGTCAAGAACATCCTTAAGTACTTGAGAAGGACTAAGGATTTGTTCTTGGTGTATGGCGGATTGGAAGACGAGCTCGCTATAAGTGGTTATACCGATGCTAGTTTCCAAACCGACAGAGATGACTTCAGATCGCAGTCAGGTTATGTTTTCTGCCTGAACGGTGGGGCTATCAGTTGGAAGAGTTCCAAACAGCCAACCGTGGCAGATTCGACTACAGAAGCCGAGTACATAGCAGCATCGGATGCAGCTAAAGAAGCTGTTTGGATCAGGAAATTTGTGGGAGACCTGGGGGTCATTCCTAGCGTTGCAGATCCCATTGAGTTGTACTGTGACAACAATGGTGCGATTGCGCAAGCTAAGGAACCCCGGTCACACCAGAGATCCAAACACATACTCAGGCGATTTCACTTGATCAGAGAAATCATCGACAGAGGAGACGTGAAGATAAGCAGAGTGTCGACAGATGATAATATTACCGACCCATTGACGAAGCCTCTCCCTTCATCAAAACATGATGGTCATGTTAAGGGTATGGGGATTAGATGCTTGTAGGATAGATCATAGAGCATAGTGGGAGATTGTTGGTTGTAATGCTCTAGGATAATTCATGATATGACATTTTACTTTGTATTGATTCATTGATTTATGAATGCATTACATCCCCGTTATATGATTGGCATGTTTGTTATATTGCGGTCATCCTTGAATCATCATAGAATGATTCTAAACACCCTGGTCAGTTATCATTGTGGGAACAATGATGAATTAAGACTAGCATGAGGTGTGATCGATGCATTGAATGCATATCACAATCATGG
>NW_010965364.1:135253-136284 GCF_000463585.1 Tarenaya hassleriana | reverse complement strand
AGGAGGTCATCTGTCCAAGTCTGGTCCGACTGACCAAAAGTTGGTCAGCCGCGGACCAGACAGCGGGTCAGACGGACCGAGACTGAAGCCAGGCCGGACCGGGATCCGGAATATTTCCAAAATTCGATTTTAGGGTTTTCTAATCTTATTTAAGTTTAGGGTTTCGTCTAAACTAAAAATAGAGCCGACCTAAAACTCAGAAAAACACCCTAGAACCCTAGAGAAGTTGTTCCCTTGGATTTCTATTGTCCCGGGATTGGATCTCGTCTCTTGAGTTACCCTTTTCTTCACTAATCCTAGCAGATTCGTTCCAAATCGTTTGGAATCCTTCCCGTCGGTGTGGATACGTGTAGAGGGACTGTAACTTCAGTCCTAGGTGGTTTAGAACAGGCCCTGGATCGAAATAAACTTCAAGTCTCATCGAGAACGAGGTAAGTAACGATTCCCTCGGTGATATACAAGATCTTTCGGGTTCTGCGAGTTTGGTTGCGTCTGACGTTTGACTAGGTTTAGATTTTTCTTCCGCTGCATGAAACCTAGTAAACCAAACCCTAGATCCATATGATCGCATGCTAGGAACCCGTAGATTCCCTACAGTGGTATCAGAGCCTGGTTCTCTGTATATCGCTGTAGGGAATCTACGGGTTCCTAGCATGCGATCATATCGATCTAGGGTTTGGTTTACTAGGTTTCATGCAGCGGAAGAAAAATCTAAACCTAGTCAAACGTCACACGCAACCAAACTCGCAGAACCCGTAGATTCCCTACAATCTTGCCCATCAAACAAGACTCGCAAGATTCAAGAGACTCAAAGTCAAATGAATCCAGAAGACCTTCAGAATGAAGCTTCTGAATGCGCTTCTCGTTTATATGGCCTAGACGATAATGCCAGAGGAAGGTCGGATTTGAGTCGTTCGGCTTAAACCGTTTAGTACTCACGCTATAGATGGATGATGTTGAGTTTGAAGGCTGATCATTCAAGATGTATAAACTATTAACTAGATAACCATTACCTTAGTAAATATCGTCTC
>NW_010965364.1:134033-134844 GCF_000463585.1 Tarenaya hassleriana | reverse complement strand
ACTTGGGCGTAGAGGCACCTTTTGCCTTTTTCGCCGCCTTCTTTTTGGCTTTGCCCCGCCGCTTCTTGCTGGAGTTGTTCTCAACAGCAAGCACAGTCTTGGGCACCATGATATCCTGCTCGGCCGATTTCAGCAACCCATGCAGTTCGGTTTGTTCTCAACAGCAAGCACAGTCTTGGGCACCATGATATCCTGCTCGGCCGATTTCAGCAACCCATGCAGTTCGGTTAAGCTCTTAGTCATCCCATGCATATGGTACTGCATCACGAACTGGTTATAGTCCTCGGATAATGACATCAGGATCAAGTCTGCAACCAAGTCACCATCGAGCTTCACTCCCATACGCTCAAGTTCCTCAACATGAGCTTGCATGTTGAGGACGTGGGTGTTGACAGAGCTGCATCTCGGCATCTCCGTCTTCACTAGAGCTTTTAGCGTCTTGTACTTTTCAGTACACGCTAGCTCCTCAAACATGGTCTTGAGCTGATTGATCATATCAAACACGCTCTTCTCTTCAAACTGCCTCTGCAGATTCGGGGCCTTGCTTCCCAACAAACTGTCGACCCCTTCAAACTGCCTCTGCAGATTCGGGGCCATGCTTCCCAACATGAGACAGGAGAACTCATTGTCGTCAGTCTGATGCTTCAGCCAAGCATCCTTGATGGCTCTCGTGGCATTGGCCGCAGGCTTTGGTGGTAGAGCCTCTTCCAGGATGTACGACTTCTTATCGTGCTTGAGAACAATTCTCAAGTTATGATACCAGTCCAACAAGTTCGTCCCGGTCAATTTATCCTTCTCAAGGATAGATCGC
>NW_010965364.1:131313-132819 GCF_000463585.1 Tarenaya hassleriana | reverse complement strand
AAGTCTGGTCAGCTCAGGCAGTCCGGAAGAGCAGTCCGAGGTCACCTGTCCAGGTCTGGTCCGGCTGACCAAGAGTTGGTCAGCCCCGGACCAGACGCAGGAAACAGGCGGACCGAGGATGCTGGAACGGCGGACCGGAAAGGAACCAAGAGGTTTGGTCCGGAGCTGACCAAAAGTTGGTCAGCCGGACCAAACCTCCAGGTCAGACGGCGCGAGCGTCGGACTGAGCAGACGAAGAAGGAAACTTGGTCCGGAGCTGACCAAAACGTGCTCGGCGGGCCCAAGCCTTCAAGACTAGCGGACCGCGTGCTTCGGACTAAGCTTGGTCCGCCGGACCAAGCTCCTGGTCCGGCGGACCGGGATCCGGAATATTTCCAAAATTCGAATTTTAGGATTTTCTAATCTTATTTAAGTTTAGGGTTTCGTCTAAACTTAAATAGAGCCGACCTAAAACTCAGAAAAACACCCTAGAACCCTAGAGAAGCTGTTCTCTTGGATTTCTATTGTCCCGGGATTGGATCTCGTCTCTTGAGTTACCCTTTTCTTCACTAATCCTAGCAGATTCGTTCCAAATCGTTTGGAATCCTTCCCGTCGGTGTGGATACGTGTAGAGGGACTGTAACTTCAGTCCTAGGTGGTTTAGAACAGGCCCTGGATCGAAATAAACTTCAAGTCTCATCGAGAACGAGGTAAGTAACGATTCCCTCGGTGATATACAAGATCTTTCGGGTTCTGCGAGTTTGGTTGCGTGTGACGTTTGACTAGGTTTAGATTTTTCTTCCGCTGCATGAAACCTAGTAAACCAAACCCTAGATCGATATGATCGCATGCTAGGAACCCGTAGATTCCCCAACAATCCTTGCATACTCGTCTCATCTGTACCATTAAGTCTCAAGTCAAACCTGATGACTTAACCTAAGGTAAACCATATTCAAGCTGTGAGAACCACGATTTTTCACCCTACCTCACAAAGATAATCCGGCACGCTCAGCTTTGGCATGACCCGTGTTACGGATGACAGGTGCTCTAGTAATGGGAGGTACACACTTAGCATTATATGAATAAGGGATTTTCGAAACCACACCTAGATCAAGCATCTACTTTCAAGCTATGAGAACCACCATTTTTGCATCTTGCCTCACCAAGATAGCACGACACACCCAACTTTGGCATGACCCATGACACGTACGATCGAGGCCTTGACAAGTGCTTTACTCATAGAGCTCCTAGATCTAACCGGTTTCTGTGCAATGATTAACATAATCCGAATAGACCATCAATTCGATTATGCAATCCCAATCTCGAAGCTCCCACTCAATCAAGCATATCCCATATCTTGATCAAGTTACATGCATCCAGAACGGACGGTCCAGGTTTGGCAGAATAGATTGTCTCGACTACAGTAGTCGGAACAGACGTTCCACGCCAAAAACAAGCAGAACGGACGTTTTGCAGTGGACGGAACAGACGGTCCAGTTGAGACCTTCCGTTCCGAGCCACTCCGTC